>NC_062545.1:188770306-189073337 GCF_016906955.1 Phacochoerus africanus | reverse complement strand
GTAACCAAAACCCTATCAAGATACAGGGATAACACCACTTCAGAAAGTTCCCTAACACAAACCACACACACACACACCACTAGAGGCAAATCACTGGTTTAATTTTTCTACCGTAAAAGACTTGCATTCTGTCGAATTTCATGCAAGTGGAATGATACAATGTTGGGATACACTTCTCTATGGACTGCTTCTATTTCTGCACATGTCGCTACTGGAAGCACTGATAGACTTTGTCCTGAAATCTTTTTCAAGGATGTTGCCTAGCAAGTGGCTTTACATTGCAGAGATGGTGTCTGTCTTGTGGGCACAGGCAGGCACGTTTGCTGCCCAGTCTAAAGGATGCAGGTTTGCCAGGTTGAGGTCTCCACTGTGTGTGCAGTTGTCACTCGGCTCTTCAAGTCACATTGTGGTAGCTGGGCTTGAGGAACTTATGCCAGAAAATGCTGATGCTCTGGTGCTGCTGTAGCTGTGAGTCATACAGCCATTTGTCACAGACCCAGAGGTCCTGTGACTTCTGCCAACATCCATGAAAAGGTGAATCAAATTAGTTTACAAATAAGGTAAATCTCTGACACTTCACAGTTATTAATATACAGAGTGTACTCCAGCTTCTTTCTCTGCCTGTTTTTGAGACTTACCCACATTGTTGCATTTATCAGCAATTTTTTTTAAATGGCTGCACTCACAGTGTATAGAAGTTCTCAGGCCAGGAACTGAATCTGAGCCACACAACTGAGACCAATGCCACAGCTGCTGTAACACCAGATCCTTTGTTTTTTTTATGATTTTAATTTTTTCCATTATAATTGACTTACAGTATTCTATCAATTTCTACTGTGCAGCAAAGTGACCTGGTCATACATATATATATTCTTTTTGTCACATTATCCTCCATCATGTTCCATCACAGGTGACAAGATATAGTTTCCTGTGCTATACAGCAGGATCTCATTGCTTATCCATTCCAAATGCAATAGTTTGCATCTATTAACCCAAACTCCCAGGACATCCCATTCCTTCCCCTTCCCCTTGGCAACCACAAGTCTATTCTCCAAGTCAATGAGTTTCTTTTCTGTGGAAAGCTTCATTTGTGTTGTATTTTAGATTCCAGATATGTGATAGCATATGGTATTTGTTTTTCTCTTTCTGACTTACTTCACTTAGTATGAGACTCTTCAGTTCCATCCATGTTGCTGCAAATGGCATTATTTTGTTCTTTTTTATGGCTGAGTAGTATTCCATTGCTTATATGTACCACATCTTCTTAATCCATTCATCTGTCAATGGATATTTAGGTTGTTTCCATGTCTTGGGCATTGTGAATAGTGCCGCAATGAACATAGGGGTGCATGTATCTTTTTCTTTTTCTTGTTTTTTTTGTCTTTTTGTCTTTTTAGGGCCGACACATGGCATATGGAGGTTCCCAGGCTAGGGGTCTAATTGGAGCTGTAGCTGCTGGCCTAACCCAGAGCCACAGCAATGCCAGATCTGAGCCGCATCCGCAACCTATACCACAGCTCACGGGAACACCAGATCCTCAACCCACTGAGTGAAGCCAGGGATCAAACCTGCAACCTCATGGTTCCTAGTCATATTCATTTCCACTGTGCCATGATGGGAACTCTGGCAGGTTTTTTTGTTTGTTTGTTTTTTGTTTGTTTTTTGTCTTTTTGCCTTTTCTAGGGCCACTTTCGTGGCATATGGAGATTCCCAGGCTAGGGGTCTAATTGGAGCTGTAGCCTCCGGCCTACACCAGAACCACAGCAAGGTGGGATCTGAGCAGCCTCTGCAGCCTACACCATAGCTCATAGCAACGCCGGATCCTTAACCCACTGTGCAAGGTCAGGCATCGAACCTGCAACCTCATGGTTCCTAGTCAGATTCGTTAACCACTGAGCCACAATGGGAACTCCCAGCATGTATCTTTTTTAATGAAAATTTTGTCCTGGAGTTCCCGTCATGGCACAGCGGAAACGAATACGACTAGGAACCATGAGGTTGTGGGTTCAATTCCTGGCCTCACTCAGTGGGTTAAGGATTCAGCATTGCTGTAAGCTGTGGTGTAGGTCAAAGATGTGGCTTGGATCTGGCATTGCTGTGCCTCTAGTGTAGGCCAGTTCCTGTAGCTTCGATTAGACCCCTAGCCTGGGAACCTCCATATGCCGCAAGTGCAGCCTAAAAAGACCAAAAAAAAAAAGAAAGTTTTGTCCAGATATATGCCCAAGAGTGGAACTGCTGGATCATATGGCAGTTCTATATTTAGTTTTCTGAAATACCTCCATACTGTTTTACATAGTGGTTGTACCAATTTACATTCGCACCAACAGTGTATGAGGTTTCCCTTTTCTCCACACCCTCTCCAGCATTTGCTGTTTGTTAACAGATCATTTAACCCACTGTGCCTGGCTGGGGAACAAACCTGTCCTCCACAGCGACCAAAATTGCTGCACTCAAATTCTTAATCTACTGCACCATAGAAGGAACTCCAGCATCCAGCAATTCTCTCTCTTTCTCTCTCTCTCTTTTTTTTTTTTTTTTTTTTTTGCTTTTTAGGGCCGCACTTGCGGCATATGGAAGTTCCCAGGCTAGGGGTAGAAGGAATCAAATTGGAGCTGTAGCTGCTGGCCTATACGCCACAGCCACAGCAATGCAGGATCTGAGCCGCATCTGCAACCAATACTACAGCTCACAGCAATGCTGGATTCCCAACCTGATGAGCGAGGGATGGAACCCACATTCTCATGGATACTAGTCAGATTTGTTTCCACTGTGCCACAATGGGAACTCCCCAGTAATTCTTTTCTTTTAATTGATGAGTATTATTCCATTGTTCCACAGTTTATTGCTCTAGTCTCTGGGCTATGCTCCGTTTTCTAGATATTATGAATCTGCTATGAAAATTCTTATACAAGTTTTTATGAATATACATGCTCATTTTAGGGGATAACAGATGCCATTATGTACCATTGCAAGGTTATAAGGCAGTCCCATGTTTAGTTTTATTTTAAAAACTGCCAGAGTTTCCTGGTAGCTCAGCAGGTAAGGATATGTCATCAACTGCTGTGGCTCTGGTTACTACTGTGCCGTGCCTTCGATCCCTGGCCCAGGAATTTTGGCATGCTGTGGGTGTGGCAGAAAAAAAAAAAAAAAACCTTGCCAAACTTTTTGCCAAATGTATTTTGCCATTTTATATTCCTCTCAATAAGATGAGAGAGGTTCAGTTGTTCTATTTCTGCCAACATTTGGTATTGTCAGTTTCTTTTATTTTGACCATTCTGGTGGCTTTGTAGTAGTATCTTACTGTGGTTTTAATTTGCATTTCTCTGATGACTCATGGTGTTGAGTACATTTGTTTGGATTAATTGATCATTTCTAGATCTTATTTTATGAAATGTCTGTTCAAATTTTTTGCTCATTTTGGGGGCCAAAAGTTGTTTCCTTAGTTCTTTATTATTTCTTTGATACCAGTCATGAGTTAGATATGTTTCTCTCTTTGGATCGCCCATTAATTTTCTTAATGGTATCCTTTAGTGAATCAGAAGTTCCTAATTTTGATGAACTCTAATTATTAAATGTTTCGTTACGGTCATTGTTCTGTGTGTCTTCTTCAAAATGCCTCTGAGTACCTCCAGGCCACAAAGGTATTCTGTTTTCCTCTAAAAGCACTTTGGATGCCACCACTCCCAAGCTTGCACTGATTCCTCTGGAAGGTCCCCAGAGTAGACATTTCTTTGAGAGACACCCTTTGGCTGTTCCTCTTGAATTGAGGGTAGAGTAGGAAGAACAGACCCATCAGACCAGTATTTTTTCCTCAAATATCCTGGAATCCTGGTGAATAAATACTTCTTCATCCTGTTATACCTACATAATACCCTTATTCCACAGCCTGATCCCATGAAAAGTATTAGCCCCATTTTACAAATCCAGAAAATGAGGTTTACAAAGATGAAGTAATTTGCTCAAAGTTGTCCAGCTTCACAACTGGACATCAAAGTTGCAAATTCTTTTTTATTTAATTTTAATTTTATGTTAGAGCATAGTTGATTTACAATGTTGTGTCAGTTTCAGGTGTACAGCAAAGTGATTCAGTTATACATATATTCCTTCTTTTTCAGATTCTTTTCTCATATAGGCTATTACAGAATATTGAGTGGAGTTGCCTGTGTTATTCAGTAGGCCCTTGTTGGTTGTCTATTTTATGTATAGTAATGTATATATGTTAATCCCAAGCTTCTAATTTATCCCTGTCCTCCCACCTTTCCCCTTTGGTAGCCATAAATTTGTTTTTGAAGTCTATAAATCTGTTTCTGTTTTGTATATAAGTTCATTTGTATCTTTTTTTTAAAATTCAATACATAAGCAGTATCATATTATATTTGTCTTTGTATGTCTGACTTTACCTAGATAACCTCTACGTCCATTCATGTTGCTTCAAATGGCATTATCTCATTCTTTTTAATGGTTGTGTAATAATCCATTGTATATATTTATCCATTCCTCTGTTGATAGACATTTAGGTTGCTTCCATACCTTGCCTATTGTAAAGAGTAAAACTTGCAAATTCTTGACTCTAAAACTCTGCTTGTCACTATTCCCCAAATCCTGAGACTATACTATTCACTATTGCTGGCGATTGTCACTGCAGAAACCATTTTTATTCTGATATTATTCCAATCTTCTGATACTTCCCATCTGTATTGTTCATATTTCTTAACTGGTTTGTCTTACAAAACAAAGTGGCATATTGAAAGTAGTATAAGAAGACTTAACAGGACTCGGGCAATAAATTGCTGGCTCAAATTTGAAATACATTTTTGCCTTTTCTTAAAGGATTATTTTAGGCAAATTTTAATTTCCATTTTCCTTAAAGAAAATTTTAAAGTAGTGCTTGGTGGGAAGGGGTGGTATGCTTAAAAGATTCTGTTTCACATGAAGGGACTCAGCTTTTGCCAGCGGCCCACTTTTCTGTATTAACTATATTATTCTAGGTGAAAAAAAGTAAAACCTGCCTTTTAGCCTGGATGTCTTTCTTGCTATGCTGGATAAGAATCCAAATAAGGACATCTGTTATTTATTTATTTGTTTATTTTCTCATTGTTTCCCAACTCTAAAAAGTATATGGCAAGTTCTCTTAAGTAGATTTTAAGCATAAATGAAAACAGTATATAAGACAGAGAAGAGCTTCGCTTTTAGCAGATTTATTTTACAATTATGTAGCAGCAGTGTTAATATTGATTTAACATGTTTTACAGGGACCGAAAGAATATCTCTGTGAGCTTAGCAGGGGAAAGTGCCAGGGGCCAGAATTTTTCCTCCATAATAAACCATTCGGGAGCATGTGGGTCATGATGTAGGTCATCATGGCGCAAGTTTTGCGTTAGAGAGTTGAGATCACCCTTCCTATTATAGTTTTTGTTGAGATCACTGTTACTGTTATAAATCTTGATTTTTCACTTTTAAAAGTGGGTGTCAGAGCTGGGCTACAGAGCCTCCTTGCCCAGGGTAAGTAGAATGTTTTCAGGGTCTTTGTTCCCCGGCTGACAAACGGACTTGGACTCAGTTTCGGGCTTTTGCACATCTGCACTAGTCCATTTTATCACTGGCTTCCAGCTGGGGGTGCTGGGTGGCAGGGGTGGTGAGTAACCTCCCGGGCATGTGTTCTCTGTAGGGATGAAGATCACGGGTGCTGCAGGATGGGTGCACAGAGCCAAAAAAAAGAGTGGGTGTGTTACCTGCGGTACCACTGTCCGCTACAACCTCTGTAGTTTCACAGCCTTTCTGAGGTTCAAAAATATTTAGTATAAATCAGTAGAAGTCGGGGAAGGCTAGATAGGGTATTACTGGATCTGCCTATTCTTCTTCATCAGGGGAGAGCAGAACTAGAACTGTTTCTTTCATCAATGTAATAGAACAGGTTATAAGGTATTCTGAGAAACACTCCCTTTAAAAACATTTGGACAGTGTTTACAGGACCTCACCCTCTCAGTCCCCTCTTCCTGCACATTGTACTTATTCACCTAAATGTGGGGGAGGACGTGGTGTGCATTTTACTGTTTTCTTTAGTTGGCTATATACTCCTTTGTCTGCCTGGGGTATTCTCTCTCTTCCTGGAAGGTGTAAATCCCTGAAGTTCTTGGCCAGATTTCCCCCCACAGAAGAATTCATAGCTCACATCTTCACTGCAAACCTGTCCATGCGTGTGGCCATCCTAGAAGTTTCTGTATCACAGTTCCTTGCTTAGAGTCTGTCTTCTAGGGGACAGTGTTGTGGCATCTTTTTTTAAAAATTATTTTATTGCAGTATAGTTGATTTATTTACAATGTGTTAATTTCTACTGTATAGTAGTGATCCAGTTATGTATATGTTTTTCATATTCTTTTCCATGATGGTTTATCAGAGGATATTGAATATTGTTCCCATGCTGTACAGTAGGGCCTTGTTGTTTGTCCATTCTATATATACTAATTTGCATCTGCTAACCCTAAACTCCCAATCTGCCCCTCCCCCACCTCCCTTCCCCCTTGGCAACCACAAGTCTGTTCTCTATGTCTATGAGTCTGTTTCTGTTTCATAGATAAGTTCACTTATGTCATATTTTAGATTCCACATATAAGTGATATCATAGGGTATTTGTCTTTCTCTTTCCAACTCATTTCACTTAGTTTGATAATCTCCAGGTCCATCTGTGTTGCTGCAAATGGCATTATTTCATTCTTTTTATGGCCGAGAAGTATTCCATTTGTGTGTGTGTGTGTGTGTGAGCACACACATGAGTGCCACATCTTTTTTATCCATTCTTCTGTTGATAGACACTTAGGCTGTTTCCCTGTCTTGGCTATTGTGAATAGTGCTGCAGTGAACATAGGGGTGAAGTTATGTTTTTGAATTCTAGTTTTTTTCATGTGCCCAGGAGTGGGATTTCCGGATCATATAGTAACTCTATTTTAAATTTTTTAAGGCACCTCCATATTGTTTTCCATAGGGGCTACACCAGTTTACATTCCTACCAACAGTGTAGGAGGGTCTCCTTTTTTCCAGAACCTCTGCAGCGTTTGTTACTTGTAAACTTTTAAACAGTGGTCATTCTGACCAGTGTGAGGTGATAACTTATTGTAGTTCTGATTTTCATTTCTCTAACAATTTGCTCTTTCCAACAGCTTCTCATGTGCCTGTTGGCCATCCATATGTCCTCTTTGGAGAAATGTCTATCTTCTGCCCATTTATTGATTGGATTGTTTGTTTGTTTTGTCATTGAGTTATATGAGCTATTTGTACATTTTGGAAATTAAGCCCTTGTCAGTCACATCATTTGCAAATATCTTCTCCCAGTCCATAGGTTGTCTTTTTGTTTCGTTTATGGTTTCCTTTGCTGTGTAAAAGCCACTAGGTTTGATGAGTCCCATTTGTATATTTTTGCTTTTATTTCTATTGCCTTGGGAGACTGACCTAAGAAAACAATGGTACAATTTATGTCAGAGAATGGTTTGTGTTGTGGCATCTTTGTATCTGCTAGCAACCTCAGCCTCTACTAAGCTGACTGCTGTGCATCTGTCAGGTTCCCCAGAATGAAACACTTTGAAACTGCTTTGGAGTTTTCTTGCCTGCTTCTTGCTTCTCTGAGTAACCATAGATGAAAAAAAAAAAATAGACATGCATTTTTTTTGGCCATCATCCCTGTTTTACTGATTCTTTATCAGGTTTTTGTGTAACAAATTGCTGTAAACTTAATGACTTAAAATACATTTATTATTTCACAGTTTGGGGGTCAGGAGTCTGGGCATGGCTTCCCTCAGTCATCTGCTTAGGGTCTCCCAAAGCTGCAGTCAAGGCGTCAACCCAGTGGTGTTAGTCAGCTGGGAAGAATTCACTTCCCAGCTCATGCAGGTTCTTGGCAGAATTCCTTTCCTGTGGCTCTAGGACTGAGGGCCCCAGCTTTTTCTTGGATGAAGGCTTCCCTCAAGTCCTGGAAGAGTAAAGGTTATTGATCAGTCATCTTACCTAGACAAAGCCTGCATGGCAGTGTGCTCAATGAGGAAAACAAAGCCGGGTAGAATTGGATAGTTGAGAACTCTGGGAATCCTCAGTTCAAGTTCTGAGTTTCTCATCATAATCCTCATGTAGGGACGGTGATGTGAGGAAATTGTTAACCCCTTTGCGCCTCATTTTTGGTCTGAACATGCAACAAAGGACTGTCCCATGACAGCCTCAGAGGAAAACAGCTTAAATATTCAGTGTCATTCAGATTCTGAGAGCAGAGAAATCACGTTTGAGTCCTGGCTCTACTACTTACTGTCTGACAATCTTGAACAAGCTATTTAGTATCCCTGAGCTAAAGTTTCCTCAGCCTTAAAATTTAGATAATAATGGTGCTGGCCTTGTAGGATTGTCAGAAGAAGTAAATGAAGAGGTCTAAATAAAGTGATGTACTTGCAGCTGCCCCATAATTCTATGCCTGGGACCATCAACTTTAGCTGTTGTTATTGTCACAGAAAATTTACAGCTGCAGTGCATGTTGACCATACTTTAGGATGATGAGAAGAGTCTGGGTCAGATTTCTGGAAGACTTGAGAAACGAAATATTTTCTACTCTTGCAAGTGTCTTTTTCTCTGTAAACCTCTACTTGTTCTCTATCTTGCAGTGTGTGTGTGTGTGTGTGTGTGTGTGTGTGTGTGTGTGTGTGTGTGTGTGATTGAGAGATTGAGAGTATAAGAAGTGGGAGTTCCCATCATGGCTCAGTGGTTAATGAGCCTGAGTAGCATCCATAAGGACAAGAGTTCAATCCCTGGCCTTGCTCAGTGGGTTAGGAATCAGGCATGGCCGTGAACTGAAGTGTAGGTTGAAGACATGGCTCGGATCTGGTGTTGTTGTGGCTGTGGTGTAGGCCGGTGGCTACAGCTCCAATTGGACCCCTAGCCTAGGAATCTCCATATGAGGCGGGTGAGGCCCTAAAAATACAAAAAAAGGAAAAGAAAAGAAAGTGCGAGATGTGGATGACGAAAAGGAGGAAAGGAGAAAGTGAAGAAGATCCCAGTGTGGTCTGGCCCACACTGAAGCAGGAACATGGGTTAATCAGCCCTTGGAGGAATGGGGAGGGGGGCACACGTCCCTCCCCCACCTTCTGAAAGCCAGCATCATTTTTTACTCTCACTGCTTGGTTAGGCTCTTTTCAGACCTGGGGCCTCATGTGCCACTGTGGCCTTTTGGTCCATGGGACAGGCCTGGAAATCAGCAAGCCAGTTTTCATAGACACACTTCCCTAGGAGCTGATACATTTATGGAGGGAAGCATTGCTTTCATCCCGAGTTCAGTGTAATCCCATGGCTGTCCTGCTTCCCAACTCCATGCTACCTGTTAAATGGAGGTCTCCCACCACTCCAGTGTCAAAAGAAAAGATAATGCCCTCGGACAGAATCATCCCCTAGCAATTTGAAATCAAGAGCAGTGTGCTTGCTGAACCTTGGGCTGACCTAAAGGTGTATTCTCTACTTCCAAGTCTAGTAGCTCGTTGCTCTCTTGTCATCAACACATACCTGATTATTAGTAAGTTTCTCTAAGTGATGGGCAAGACTAAATCATCCTCATTCTCTTATTAGCTTACAGCCATTAAGATTTCTATCAAGGGGAGTTCCTGTTGTGGTGCAGAGAAAATTAATCCAACTAATATCCATGAGGATGCAGGTTTGATCCCTGGCCTCACTCAGTGGGTTGGAGATGTGACATTGTGCTGTAGGTCACAGATCCTGCATTGCTGTGGCTGTGGTGTAGGCCAGCAGCTATAGCTCCGATTCGACCCCTAGCCTGGGAACTTCCATATGCCATGGGTGCAGCCCAAAAAAAAAAGGAAAAAAAATTTTTTTCGTCAGGGTTTATCTGGTATTTTACTCCATGTACAGAATCGTACTGCTATGAGAGGTTTTTTCCAACAAAAGCAGAAAATCATTTTTTAAATTAAATCTCCCAAATATTGTATGTTGGCAACTAACTGAAAAATAAATAAATAAATAAATTAACACTCTTTCAGCCAACTTAAACAGGCCTTCGAGCTGCCAATTTGCAATCTCTCATGTGTACCTTTGCCCCATGGCCCAAGACAATTTGTATTTTCTTGTCATAGAATAAGAAGTGATACTGACCTGTCACTCCTATCAAGGCCCAGCAGTCTGATTTCACCAGCACACCAATTTATGGAGATTGGCAAGTTCTGTTTTTAGTTACTTGTGGCGCTTTCCATTGCCTGAACCCTGAGGAACTAAAGGGTTGATGCTTGTCCTAAATGTGTCACTGAAAATCTGGGGAAATCTGAGCAATTGCGTTGAGATGTCAGGTGTGTGCAACTGCAACCCTGCGCTATAACAACAGGTCTCTTCTTCAGAGCTCCCACCCATGCTTTCAGAGGCGACTGCGTGAACAATAGCAAACAGGAGGCTTGGCAGCAGGAGGGTCCCTGTAGGTGAGGCTCACATTGTGCTTAACTGGTCTTCCCCTCCAGAAGTGGAAAGCTGATTGGCATTTGGAGAAAAATATTAATTCTGTAATTGGGCAACAATTAGTGATTAGTTTTCCCAAAGGACAAAGGACCACTCTTCTTCTGTTTGCTTTGTTGCTGCTATATTGTCTTATATAACTTTGATGCTAATAAGGAATGTGCTACATCTCATACAGTAAAACTGCAAATCGGGAGGGTGTAGGCAGGGGACACAAGACACACTCAAAGGGGGTGATTGAATGGAGTCTAGTAAAGGGAGTAGTTACAGAAAGTTGGTTGGGGCCATGGGATACCAACAAGGAATAATGAAGCAGGGAGTTGCTTTCTGCTCTCAGATATGAAGTGACCAAGGGAAAGAGTGGCTTACCAGAAAAAGCAGTTGTAAATCTGGGAGAGACACCTAGTGGTGGTCTTAGAAGAGCACAGGCACTGCTAACCTTGGCCCAGGGAAGTGATCTCTCTCCCCTCTTGCCTCCTTTCTCCTACCAGAGATTCATATTGGCCAATCTCAACCAAAAGTTGGAAGGCTGGGGATCCCTGTTCATTCAGTCCCCAGAGGTCATCTTCTAGGAGCACAGAAGGGTGGAACAGGATGGAGAGGGAGTCTGAAGCGGGAAATGTGTAATATCCAGTACACCTTGCCAACTCTTAGAAGATGCCTTAATCACTACTACCTTTCCGTGGTGTCAATGTCAGCTCACTTCTAATGGGAATTAGTATGGTGCCCAAATTATTAATGATCTATATGACTTCTCTGAAAAAAGACTAGGAAGAAAGAGGCCCAATTCAAGTTACAGAACTCTGATTATCATGTGAATTTCTGTGCTGTTTTCAAAGGATGCATTTGGAGCTGCTGGAGTGAACAGTGGCAGCCAACACATGCCCCAAGGTCCCAGATGTCTGCCTTCCTACACTATGATTAAAATAATTCTTTTGATTTGAATGGCTTTTATATCATGAATACACTTTTCATCTCACCACAGGCCTCACTACTCCCTAATGTTATACCAGTTCTTTATGTTCCTACCTGGCTGTTGAATGCCCTTGAGTTCATGACCCTAAATCTAAACCTCAGATTAGTGGTTCTCAAAGTGAGGCCAATATTACTGGGAACCTGTTAGAAATTCAGATTATCAGACTCCCCTCCAGATATACTGAATCAGGAGTGGGGTCAAGTAAACTGTTTGAACCAACCTTCTAGGGCATTCTGATGCTCACCAAAGTCTGAGACTCACTGCTCTAGAGGTTAGGACCCTATTCTCCTGTCACATAGGGCACATACACTCTGGAGCCATAGGCTTCATATCCCTTCTCACACAGTAGTTCTGTGTCTTAACTCAAGTCCTTTAGGAAGCTAGCCTCTCTTATCCGTGGCATTGGGATTGATTCTACTGATTTATTATTGCTTTAGTTATTTACTGGTTTAAGGTCATTGCATTGCCAATACCACGTTAAAAGTCCCATAGGTCCATGAAAGCAGTGAGAGAGGAACCCAGAGGTCAATAGTACTGAGTCATATGTCTGACTTCCCTGGGTTGGGCTGATAAAATACTGTAGTAAAATAGATCCTGGAAACCCTAAAGCTTGAGCACATGCCCCAGTAGGTATGAGGGGTACGCCGGAGTGGCTCCTGGGCAGCCTCTGAAGCTGAGAATGCTCTGTTTCTCCAGAGCCAGGTGATCACTTTACCTTCTGCTGTCTACCTGGTGAGCCCAAACCCTGGAAGCACTTTATCAGCCAAGTAGAAGAGAGAAAAATAAATAAAACCTAATCTTGGTTTGATCCCTTGATCTTCAAAGCATTTTGTCTTGGATTCCTAGAGACTAACTAACTGTCTTGGGAAAATAGGCAGAAATAAGACCATCAAGGATAAAAAGGCCCTTTCCAACACCTGCTCACTGCTGCCCCCTAGCCTGCAATCCTAGTGGTTGGCTGTGAGCCCTAGAGGTCTTGAAGGAGTTGAAGTACCTGAAATGGCAATGACATTATGACAGTGACATTATGACAAATCACTTCACTTCTTTGGACTTGGATCTGTACAAATAAGAATCCTGAAAGGACTTCTGCTGTATTCTGTATTTACATAGTGACAGGATTGGTCTGACTGATTTAATTTTCTGTAAAACTTTTGCCTGAGACCATCTACCATGCAGAAGGAACTGGCAGTTCAAACTGGTATGCGTTGGCAAAGTGGATGCATTAATTCGCTATTGCTGCATAACAAATTATCCCACAATGCGTAGCTTACAACAATAAATATTATTTCACACAGTTTCCACGAGTCAGGAATCTGGGAATGGCTTAATTGGCTGGTTCTGGCTCTGGGTTTCTCATGAGATTTAGTCAAAAAGTTTGATGGCTTGAGGTTCTACTTTCAAGCTTATTCATGTTGGCATGTGCTACTCACATATGGCAGCTGGCTTCCCCTAGAGTGGATGATCTGATAAAGAAAATGAGCAAGGAGGACAGTGTCATTGATGTGTTAACCTCTATTTGCCATAGAGACTAACCCTAGTTCCAAGTGTAGGGGACCGCATGTGGGCATAAACACCAGGAGACGGGGACCATTGGAGACCATCCTGGAGGATGGTTACCATTGTGGACCATGTAGCTGCTGGTGGATTGCTTCACAAATTACATTTGGTGCAGGTGTCAGAACAGCTGGGAACTGTGAATGTAGACCCAGCAGGAGCCAGTCAAGAACCAAAGCTTTTTGCTAGTTGTGATGCCTTCAAATCTGTTCCAGGCACGGCTTTTGGATGTTTTGTTTACACATTCCTCCAACAGCATGGGCCAGTTACATGTGCACATATGCATCCCTGAAGAGAGCAGCCTGCAAGTGTTCACCAGCCAAAAGACTTTGCAAGTTGTATTTCATCTACCCTTTTTGGTCATGCCCATTCCTTCCAGTTGAGCCATATTTTTCTAGGATGCTCAACACATTTGGTAATCTCTCACAAACCAAGCGTCTTCTGAGCATTTTGAATGTTAACATAGCTGAGCAGAGACACGGAGCTCCCCACATTTCCCATAGGTCTAAATCTTGGTGATTTGGGATTAATCAGTAGGTACTAATTTGTATGCAACTCTGCTTACAATTAGCTAGCTCACTATTTCATGCTTCGTCAGCAGTCTTCTTGGACTTACTTCTTTTGAGTTGCTTTTTTATTTTTAAAAAAGCTCCATCGTGAAAGTAATTTTTTCATGATTATTTTGTCAAAACATATTTGAGGGGAGAGTTTAGTAGGCAAAAACTTTTATTTTAATTTTTAATTTGTCACCGAATTGTTTCATTTTCTCAGTTAAGTAAACAATGATGTTAAAGCTTGAGTCCATGCTCTCAGCTATATGCTCTTTAATTTACAGATGAAGGACTCATTTAGTGGTTAAATCCCTAGGATCTGTGACTGGATCACTTAGGATCCATTCCTGACTCTGCCATTTACTGGCAGTGAGACCTCGAACACGATACTTAACTCCTCTGTGGTTCAGTCTCCTTACCTGTAAAATGGGAAGACTAGTAACACTAGCCCATAAATAGCATCTCATAGGAAACACTGTGTAAATAGAAACCACTGTTATTATGTATTACTTGCTGCTCCCTTTGATGTCTCTCGGAGGTAGAGATGCAGCTCATTGTAGGAAATTACACATTCCAACTGCTGATGCTGACCCAGGGGTGGATGCTCCCTGACTTAGGCTATTTGCAAGTGTTCTTTTTTTCCCTTGCTGCAGCCTTCAAGGACTCATCCTGCTTCCCTTCCTCAAAAAAAAAAAATTTAGAATTTTTCAAAATCCTTTATCATGGGAGTTCCTGTCATGGCGTAGTAGTTAACGAATCTGACTAGGAACCATGAGGTTGCAGGTTCGATCCCTGCCCTTGCTCAGTGGGTTAAGGATCCGGCGTTGCCATGAGCTGTGGTGTAGGTCACAGATGCAGCTCGGATCCCACATTGCTGTGGCTCTGGCGTAGGCTGGTGGCTACAGCTCCAATTTGACCCCTGGCCTGGGAACCTCCACATGCCGTGGGCCCGGCCCCAGAAAAGGCAAAAAGCCAAAAAAAAAAATCCTTTATCATGGCATTTTATTTATTTAAAAAGTTTATTTATTGAAGCATAATTGATTTACAGTATTGTGTTAATTTCTACTGTACAGCAGAGTGATTCAGTTATACGTATGTATACGTTTTTTATGTTCTTTTCCATTATGGTTCATCATAGGATATTGAATATAGTTCCCTGTGCTCTTCAGTAGGTCCTTGTTGTTTATCCATCCTCAATATAACAGTTTGCTTTTGCTAATCCTGAACTCCCAATCTGTCCCTCCCCAATCCTCCAGCCATCTTTTCATCTCTTTAATTACTGCTTCAGTCACTTTGTCTCTTGGAATTACATTCCACTCATGACCAACTGGACAGGGAGAGGCTTCCCACCCCTGTGCTATCCTGGAAGCCAGGCACACTATTCCTGCTCATTTTACGGATTTCTCTGCTAACTGCTGCAGAAAAACAGTCCCATACCTGGGGAAGGTTGAAAGCCAGGGGAATGTCCCTGAATTCTTATGACTCAAGATTCTGCTCTCTTGTCTCTTGGCTTCCCACACAATGGTACCCAGGATCCTGGCAGTCCCATCTCCTTTCTTTCCTAAGGATGAACGTCAGAACCTCTCCTCATCTCTTCTTTCTCCCTGGGTCCTGCTGACTCCTTCCTGCTTGAAGTCTCTGCTTCTGGATCTATAGACCTAAAATGTTCAAGTGGGGAACAGAGGATACAAATTAGCCAATTCATTTATTAGAAATACATGTTGAGTGTTACATGCTGGGCATTCTTCTAGGGTTTGTGTGCCTGTCTTTGCGTTTGGGGTTGGGGTGGTAGGGACAGTGACATCCATGTCTGTAGAGCATTGTCTCCCACGTCAGACTTCCTGATTCTTAGCATTTTTCCAAAGAACCTTGGCAACCAGATTCATATCTGGCTTTACGCTGCATCTCAGTTTAGGCATTGGTGTTCAGAATCAATGATGTGCTCTTAAATGTAAGAGAAAAAAAAAAGCAAAAATAACAGGAAGTCCCTTGGAACCTGGCAGATGAAGGCTCCTTTTTACCTGTCTGCTATTTTGTTTTTTACTAAAGGACCTTCTTCCCTCTGTAATTAATTGTTGAGCATCTCAAATATACACCAACATACAAAGAAATGTATTGTAGACTTAATAAACACTGCTATTGCTGTGACAGGTGCTGAATCAAAGTTGTTTCAACACAGATGTTTCCATTTGATAAAGAGGCACTTAAAATAATGAATTGGAACATCTAGAAAGCTTACATATTTGGCATCAGCTTTATTAATAAAGTATTAGGAGAACAAATATTTCACATTAAATCATAGCTAACTGCTCCTCTAAAAAGTAGTATAAATTTCTCCCTTCATGCAGAGGCTTTCATCTGAGACGCTTAGAGGATTTAATGGCTATTAAGTTATAAAACGTTCTTATCAGATGACACTACATGACAACCATGATCTCTGTTTGGAAGAGGGAAGAATAGAGTCGCTGAGGAGGAAAGCAATTTGCCTGGGTTTTCATAGTCATAACAGCTCTTTCTCGTTGCATATTTACCATGTGTCAGACACACCATTCACATGCTTTATGTGTATTCCCACTTGATTCTCAAAAAACCTCCATGAATCAGTTCAATAATTGAGACTCAGAGAGGTTAGGCAACTTCCTCAGTGATACAACTTTCTCAAGTTCTGCCACTTGTGCTCTGTGTAGTAAATTAGTGTAAATGGAGAACTGAAACCTTTTCTCTTTTGGCACTTAAGTTTCTTTCTTTCTTTCTTTCTTTCTTTTTTTTTTTTTTTTTTGGCCACCTCCACCAAAAAAAGGTGACACTTTAAAAACATCCTGAGGTTTGGAGGCATTCTGGTATCATCAGCAGACTTTTAAATACACTACAATACTGGAAGGTCAGAAACCTTCCCTGTTTCTGTTCCTTGCTGTAGCTCCTGTTATGGGTTCAATGATATCCCCCCAAAATTCAGTGTTGAAGTCCTAGCCTCCAAGACCTCAGGGTGTGACTGTATTTGGAAACAAGGTTGTTGCGGATGTAATTAGTTAAGATGAGGCCATACTGGAGTAGGGTGAGTTGCTATTTCATGATAACTGGTGTCCTCATGAGAAAGGGAAATTTGGACATAGACACACTAACACTATGTGAAGATAAAGGCATTGATGGAGGACATACTTGTCCAAGCCTAAGAGCAACAGAAATTGCTAGCCAACTGCCATAAGCTTGGGAAGAGGCAGAAAACAGATTTCTCCCCACAGCTCTTAGAAGGAACCAGTTAGGTGGACAACCTTGATCTCAGACTTCTACCCTCCTGAACTGTAAGGCAGTAAATTCCTGTCATCTGAGCCACTCAGTTGTGGTGCTTTGTTCCAGCAGCCCTAGCAAATTAATACACTAACTGAGAGTGGCCCCAGCCCTGTGGAGGTGGCCACCCTGGAGGGACATCCCCTGCTCACAGTGGCAGCAAACATTGCCAGCTCCTTGGCAGGTGTTACATAAGAGTAACATTTGCAGGATATCACCAAGGTCTTGATTAGTAAGCAGACAAAGAAGCTAAAGAAAGCTATGTTTCCAGCTGCTTGATTTGATATTGAACTGTGTGGTGATGGAGAGTGAATCAAAGGCCCAGAGCTGAACTCTGCTCTCTCTGGTTGGACACTGAGCCCACAGCTGGGGCAGTGGTCCTTGGGGGCCTCCCCTGCTCCCACCAACAACTCCCTCCACATCAACCTTGGGTACAAAGCCATCCCGAGATTCCAACTGCTCTCCAGTCACTTGCCTTCAGCAGGGGTAAGACCCTTGGTTTTGCTTTGAAAGAGTCTCCTTGTGAATTTTTTGCCCAGTGAGACCTGATGGTTCTCGTCATACTAAAGCACTCTTTCCTGCCTTATTTTATTGGACTTCAGGACACTGCAAGCACTTCAAGGCAGGGGTTCTACTGTTATCTCTTCTCTAAAACTCCAGTACACTGAACATATAATTTATTTAATAGCAACCATAAAAAGCCTTTGCAAGTAATCCTTCGTAAATGGCCTTGTGACTTTGGTGATACTGAACTTCCAAAGGAATATGTATGTGAGGGTTTTTTTTTTAATATATTGAAGGTAAGTGCTTCTAACAGTCTGAAAGGATTGCCTCCAAGCTAAAGAAGACTCAATGGTGGGGGAACTGCCTGGAGAGAAGAGTCAGTCTTCCGCGAGGTGGCATCGACATTAAATAAAAAAGGAAAGGAGTGCTTCGTTAAACTGGATTCAAATTGTTGGCGAGATGATCAGTCAGCTTTGGTTCAGCATCATGACTCATCTCCCCTCTTCTTCTCACACTAAGGACAGAGCCACAGCAAAGAAAAGACCCGAGCATCTCTTAGTATAAATCGGGACTCTCCGGTTAGTGCCGCTGATGTTTTGTGCAGGGTGATTCTGTTGTGTACAGCTGCCGTCCCAGGCACTGTAGGGTGTTTAACAGCATTCTTGGCCTTCACCGGCCACATGCCAGTGAAAACCCAAAAAGTCTCTAAACTTGACCAAATGTCCCAAGAGGCAAAACCACCACCTGCTGAGAACCACTGATCCAAATAGGTGAAGAAATGCACTTCAAAAGCATTGATTTTTTTGGATTCCTCCTGGGAAGAAATGAGGACACATGGTGGTTGGTTTCTGGTTACCAAGAGAAAAGTACTTGACTTAAATGAGGAAGCTGGGGGAGCCAGGAAAGAGCACAACACCCCAATGCCTCTCCCTGGTGTTTCTTATTATTTTCTTCTCCCCAGTTTACAGACAGTCATTGAAATATTAGCCCTGTGGAGCTCATAATCAAGCTTGCAAACACTTCCGGAAAATTCTACTTGCATCCACATTAAATGTATGTATCTGATTTTACCCACCAGGGAGATGAACTTGGGTCACATCCCATTTGAGATTCATGTTAGAGACTCAGAGTCCCCCTCCTACTTGTGGCCAGAATGCCTTTCTTTCCTCTTGCAGCTCCTTTCCTGAAGTCCTCCAGGAACCTAGGATGCTTACACAGTGTAGTGTGTCAGTTCAGTTTATTGTTTCCTCCAGGGGAAGAAACATGCTCTATGGCTGTTGTTGTGTAGTTCTTGCCCCTGCTCTGCCCTACTAGGGTTCTAACTAACAGTTCTTTTTCTTGCTACAGAAGGATGACCCTCTCTCTCCCTTCGTTCTGTCCTCACCTCTGGGCCCCCCAGCCCCGTGGGCCTGACCCCTCAGAACTACAGAACTTTAGTAGCAGGACTGTCAGCTCACACTCACATATGAGATGCTTTCCCAAGCACAGCCATGGAGCTCCAGTGGCTGCTCTAGCTACATCTTGTCATCTCGTGCTGGGACCTTCCCTTCCCTTCCACTGTGAGAATGAGCACTACCCTCCTCATATGCAAAGGTCCACCCCGTTTTTTTTTTTTTTTTTAATGGCATATGGAAGTCCCCAGGCTAGGGGCTGAATTGGAGCTACAGCGGCTGGCCACAGCCACAACGCCACAGCCACATAGGATCCAAGCAGTATTTGTAACCTATACCAGAGCTCATGGCAATACCAGATCCCTGACCCACCGAGTGAGGCTAGGGATCAAACCTACATCCTCACAGATACTAGTTGGATTTATTTCCCCTGAGGCACAATGGGAACTCCCTGTCCTGGTTCTTCTTGCTGCCTGCATGGTGGGGCTGGTACTCAGATGCACCTTTGCTTTTTGTTTTTTGGGTTTTTTTTAAGTTTTGAGATTCTTTTTTTATATATATATAAATTTTATTGGAGTATAGGTGACTGACAGTATGGTGTTAGTCTCAGGTTATAGGAATGTGAATTAGCCCTACATATCCATATATATCCATTCTTTTATCAGATTCTTTCTCCGTATAGGCTATCACAGAGTATTGAATAGATTTCCCAAGTTATTTATTTTTTTAATTTGTTACTCAATGAATTTGTTACATTTATAGTTGTACAGTGATCATCACAATCCAGTATTATAGGATTTCCATCCCACAACCCCAGTGCATCCCCCCACACCCAAACTGTCTCGTTTGGAAACCATAAGTTTTTCAAAGTCTGTGAGTCAGTATCTGTTCTGCAAAGAAATTCATTGTGTCCTTTTTTCAGATTCCACATGTCAGTGAAAGCATTTGATGTTGGTGTCTCGTTGTCTGACTGACTTCACTTAGCATGATAATTTCTAGGTCCAAGCTATTTAGAAGGTCCTTGTTACTGACTGATTTTGTATGTGGTAGTGGTATATACCAATCCCAACCTCCCAGTCTGTCCCTCCCCATACTTCCCCTTTGGTAACCATAAATTTGGTTTCAAAATCTTTGAGTATGTCACTATTGTGAGAATAACTTCTTTGGTATCATTTTTATTAGATTCTGCATATTAGTAATCTTATATGATATTTGTCTTCCTCTAACTTAGTATGATAATCTCTAGGTCCATCCATGTTGTTGAAAATTGCATTATTTCATTCTTCTTTATGGCTGAGTAACAGTCCATTGTGTTTATATACCACATCTTCTTTATCCAATCCTCTGTCAATGAACATTTAGGTTGCTTCCATGTCTTGGCTATTGTATACAGTGCTGCAGTATACATTGGGGTGAGTGTATCCTTTCCAAAGATGGTTTTCTCCAGGTATGCACCCAGGAGTGGGACTGCTGGAGCCTATGTCAGATGCTTCTTTGAAGTCAGAGCTCCCAGCATCTGTAGCTGCTTCACCCTCTCCTATCACAGCAGAGAGAGGGAACAAACTTAGACAGTCACTGGAGCTGGCCAGGATATACTGTGGAGTTCCAGGAGGCTACAGGCACTTCTCCTACCACCACCATTCTTGTTCCCTTCCAGGATGACTCATTTCTCAGAATGCCCACTGGAGGTCCCCCCAGTAAGCAACTGCAAAGGTAGAACACTTTGATGTTGATATATGTGGTGAACTCTGGCCTATTTCATCTTATTAAACCATTTGTTCACTTATTCAGACTGTCCACTGACTTTTCCTTAGCACCTGCTGTGTGTTAGGACCTGATCTAGTGGTAAACAAGACTGACAGGCTCCCTGTCTTCAGGAGCTTGTACCCTAATGGGAGAGACGGGCCATACACAAGTAAGCACATACATGAAGAAGATTTCAGATGTGATGTGTGCCTATGGGGTGTGACCGAGAAGGTAGCTACTTTAGGTAGAGGCTTTAGAGAATCCCCTCTGAGGAGGTGATATTTCATCTGAGACCTGAAGGATTGTGAGTTCCCAGCTGTGCGATGAGCTGGGGAAGCATTTCAGGCACAGGGAACAGAATATGCTAAGGCTCTGACTCATAAACAAGCTTGGCCAGTTGGGGAACACGTCAGGGAGCAGTGAGGGAGAGGGGTGCCAGGAGATGGGACTGGCTCGCTGGGCAGGGTTTCAGATCATGGAGAGCTTTGAAAACCAAAGAAAAGAGTCTGGATTGAAGATCAGGAGGCCACTGAAAGGATTTAAGCAGGGAACGGCATGATCTGACAACATTTTTAAAATGTTGCTGTGGCTGTGTGGAGTATGTAGCCTAGGACAGAGGAAGGGCTGGAAGCAGAGAGACAGATGAAAATGGCAAACAAGACTGGCAATGTTGGATATGTGAGTTAGGGTGATGGCTATAGAAATGGAGGGAAGTAGATGCATCTGAGATACACCTTTGGCAGAATCAACAGAACTTGCTAGTGAATTTGAAAACAGGGGTGAGGAAGAAGAATGTTAACTGGTTGGATGGTGGTTTTATTTGTTGAGATGTGGATGTTTGAGGGGAAGAAAGTATTTGGCGGTGTTAGGGACATTCTAAGTAGAGATAATATTAGATAAATCTATATCTTATGAAATATGGTCATCAGCATTACTAGATGATCATTACTATTTCAAACAACTGTAATCTTCTGTAAAAATAAAATTATCAGCTGAGCATGAGTTATTTTGTTATTTACATGAAATCATTCCTGAAGGTGGGGTATCTTTTTTATGAGCACCTGGTCATCAGGACAGATACCTTTATCAGCAAGAGCAGGAGTTGAGTGTAGAAATGGTAATGGCAATCAAGGTTAATTAGGAGTTTATCTAGATAAGGTTAAAAACCACCCCCCCCATTTCACCTTAGCAAGTGACCTCACTGCCATTTCATTTATTAAGGGACAACAGTGGGACAAACTGTTAAAATGAGTGAGGCAATTAAACTCTAATGAAGCTCTAAGGTCAAGCATTCTGGGTTTGCAGACATTCCAGAAATAGAGTCTACGTGTTTGTATTAATGCAATGTTTGTTCTACAGATCAGAATTGATTGTGTAGTTCCCAATGTCATGTCCAAATAAGAAAACCTTTAATCATTCCCAGATAATGTGTTAGGAAAACAGTCTCATTTCCTTACGCCCACCTCTTTTAAAACTGCACTATTCCTCCGTTAAACTAGGCAGGAGAGTATTGCTTATTTTCATAAAGATGTCCTTGACCTTTGTGAAGAACATCCAAAGAGGTTCATAAGTTGTTGCATAGTGATGCACAGTATCTTGCTCTATGTAACAGCTATTGTCTGAAAGTTTTGTAGGTGATTCTTTTTAGTAAAGCCAATTGTGCTTTAATTGTACCATGGAATATTGACGCTGAACCATGGAATGAGTCCCTTTCTAATAATTCCAGTTTATCCACTTTGTGAGTGTGTAGGTGTAAGTATTGTCTCAAAATAGGTCATGATTAGAACTGGCTAATTACAAATCTTCACTAGAACATGTATCTGCCTTTCCTCCTTTGTTGTTCTGGAGGGTGTTTTTATTTTGTGGTTGGTTTTTACTGTTGAGGATCACCAAGTCAAAAATGCTCACCTCAGAGATGAGGAAACAGAGGCTCAGAGAGATGAGGCTCATGTGGCCATCCAGGTTCCTAGTATCTGATTCTGGGGCCAAATCTGTTGACTTGGGTAAGATTTTTCAGTGAAACTGAGAGACAGGGTTGTTTATCATCACCTTATTTTAAACATGATCTGTTTTTAAATTCAGCATGTTCGTGATCATCTTTCCTCTGAGTAAATAATTAAGATGCAACAGGGACTTCTGATATGAAACAGAAAGAGGCTTACATTGTACAACTACCTTTGTTTCCTCTCTAAGCCTTGTTAGTATTTGTTTACAGGACATTTATTTCCTTATAACACTGTATTGATTTTCACTTGTGTGATAATGTCTTCTAGCAAGAAAAAAATGAATTTTTAAAAAGACCAGAGAGCCATGATATTTATGTGCAGAGTCAGCCTCATTAACCAATTAGTTCACAGCTTGTATAAACTTCTATGTTCTATCACTTCATAAATTCCACAGTATATCAACTGTCTGCCTTCAATCAATCTATATGAGCTCAATTTATGTTAATATCATTTGTATAACTTTGCCTGATTTCTTTTGAGTCTCAAGTGGTTCTTTTTAAGGAATGAACATAAAAACATTTATCTTTTCTAGGTACTATTTTGAACCAAACTTATAGGAAATATATTATCCAAAATGATATAGCTGGGCTCTGTGTGATTCTATGTACTCTATATCCTCAGTTGTTTTACTTAACTTCTCTGGGTCTCAGTTTTTCCATTTGTAAAATAAGGACAATGCCTCACAGAGCTGCCGTTGTGGCTCAGTGGTTAATGAACCTGACTAGTATCCAAGAGGATGCACGTTTGATCCCTGACCTTGATCAGTGAGTTAAGGATTCGATGTTGCTGTGAGCTGTGGTGTAGGTTGCAGACACGGCTTGGGTCCAGTGTTGCTGTGGCTGTGGTGTAGACCGGAAGCTACACCTCCAATTTGACCCCTAGCCTGGGAACCTCCATATGTAGCAGGTGTGGCCCTAAAAAGACAAAAAAAAAGGAATAAACATGTCTTTTAAGGCTCTGACATAATATTCAGCGCATTTCAAAAGAAAGCATTACTGGAATTTGTTGAGTGGGAAGGACTAGTCCCCAATCAAAGAAAAAGTGTTGTCATGAGTCAATGTAACATTTTATGAGGTAGATAATGCTGAAGTCTGCAGCTGGTTCAAGCTCCATGTGTCTGTGTATTCTCCTGGCATGAAGATTTCTGACATTTCCCATGTCCAAGATCTGGAGGCTTTTTTTTTCCTTTGGCTTAGTACTTTTTGAGATTAAACTTTAGATGGGCAGAGATGGAGTTTTTGCTTCCCCTATTACCTCAGTGGGACTTAGGAAATTTGAGTTGTCCAGATGTTGGAAACAAATGGATCCTCCTGGAACATTTATAGCGCATATCAAAGGATCTGGAAACCAGAGTCACCCCTTGGACAGAAACCTCAACCTTCCCTCTCTTCTTCACCTGCCTTTCTGGATTAGGACTCAATGATTGATTATGAGCTGTGAGTTGTTGTGGTCAAAGAAAGGGGTTGTATTCAGAGGGTAGGAGAGAAGTCTTTAAATAGAGAAGAAAGGGCTGGCCTTTGTCAGCTTTGGGGAAAGTTTGCTTCTGTACTTTGGCTGATGCCCCATACACGCATGGAGTAAAAGGGCACCATGAGCTGAAAAGAACTTCCTCAGCTTCTCCTGGACATCAGCCTGTATCTTCCCTTCACTCTCTAGAACAGCCAGGAGGCTACATTTCTAAGGCAGGAGGTTTACTGGTAGAAACAGTAATGATCGTGTCTACTCGTAAATTTATGATGAGTAGACCCAGTAGACTAGTAGGTTTAGGCCACTGTCATTTATACAATTGATTGTGGACACTTCCTGTCCTTTAACAGATCTCCCAATGAACCAAATAGTGATGATCCTCTCTCCATTTTCCTTTGTGGCAAAAAAACAACCCCAACAACTCCAGGCTCTATCATACCCATGTAAGCAATCTCAATGGTTTAGGAGTATCTTTCTCGTAAGGTTGTAGCAAGAAGGCAGTAATGTTTCTGAATTATTTTAATATGAAAATATGAGAGCCTAAATGTGAGATCATATTTCAGAATTATAGCTGACAGTGATGAAACAAATCAATATGCCTTTTTCTTTGACTTATATGTTGGTGAACAGTCAACCAAACATAATCATCAATGAACATAATATTTTATAGATACAAACATCTCAAGCAGAAGCTACTGTAGTAATGTGGAGGGTGGGGAAATGGGGATTTCTCGATGAATCTTCTGTCGTGTTAATTTATATACATAGGTGAAAGAGGAGAAAATGGTTTCACAAAAGAAACATGAGAAATGGGATAGCTTGTGTCATTACTGAGGACAGGATAAATTTTGGGCAGGAAACAGGCAGAGTGATGATTTGGGAGCATCACTCATTATCTCCTGTCGGGTCAAATTCTGTAAGTGACTTAATCTTCAATGTAGCTAATGAGGTGGGTTTTTTCAAATTGTTTTCTAAGTGCTGGCAATAACTAATTAGGCCAAATGTTATCAGCTTCCCTTGCTTGGGGCTATTGAAACGGTCCTGACCCCTTCATTTATAGGTACCAGATCTCAAACTCAAACTGGGTTCAGAAAAGAACAAAAACAAAACATAATTTATTGGCTCATGAAACTGAAAGGTGAGTTTAGGTGAAGCCTGATACAAGAACCAAATAGTGATGATCCTCTCTCCATTTTCCTTTGTGGCAAAAAAACAACCCCAACAACTCCAGGCTCTATCATACCCATGTAAGCAATCTCAATGGTTTAGGAGTATCTTTCTCGTAAGGTTGTAGCAAGAGTTCCCAGGGCCAGCCCACACTGGCTTCCCTTGAGCCTTCTATGGCTGAGTTATGGCACAGACTGAATGGGCAGCCCTGGATCTTGTGTCCAGCTCTGTTCTGGATTCAGGGCTATGGGGAGGGGTGTCCAGCTTCACCTAAACCATATAGACTTAGAGTGAAACAGAGGTGGTCCCTCAAGGGAAAATCATGGGTGCTTATCATGGAGAAGTGGTTTGGGGCAGGAGGAGTAATGGTGTGTTCCCTCTAGCCGCCCGCCTGTCTTTCCCATTCCAGAAAGGCTGACTCTTGCTTTACTCTCTCTTTACTCTTGTTAAACACCACACCCATTGGCTTCATCCCTTAGTCTCCTCAGAAAATGTTTGTTATGTTCGTATTAAATTCTATTAAAACAGTGATTTTCGAACAGGTAAAATGGTATCATCTAATGATTAATAGTTCCTTTTAGAGATGACTTTTAGCACCTCCATCAATTAGCCTGGGATCACTTTTTTTTTTTTTTTAATCTTTTTCTAGGGCTGAACCTGCGGCATATGGAGGTTCCCAGGCTAGGGGTCTAATCAGAGCTGTAGCCGCCGGCCTACACCATAGCCACAGTGACGTGGGATCTGAGCTGCGTCTGTGACCTACACCACAGCTCACCACAATGCCAGATCCTTAACCCACTGAGCGAGGCCAGGGATCGAACCCACAACCTCATGGTTCCTAGTCAGATTCGTTAACCACTGTGCCATGATGGGAACTCCCTTGGGCTCACTTTTAGTACAGTAGTTCTCACTGGAACCTTCCTCATGAGGATCTCATTTTATATCTTCATATTTTACATGTGTTTCCATATAATACACATAAAACTATAGGCATTTTTATAAGGTAAAAATTTTATTATACCAGTTAAAGTCAGAATTTATTTCTTGTCTTTTCACTTCTCACTACCTGTGACTGAATATCAAATGCACATGAAGTTCAATATTTCGACAGCGAACCTGGCATTGTTTTGTCTTCCATCATTTCCGCTATTTGTCAAATGACTTCCAGAGCCTTGGGGAGTAGGGTGTGGGGAATATGACCTGAATTGTCCCATAACTCAAAGTAAACACATATATCACATCTCCTTCCTTGGCGCGTGGTGGTGCAAAATCAAGAAAAGGAAAATTAATTTTTTCCTTCTATGACAATGTCGATAATTTCTGAGAACTTTTCACCTCATATACATCCTATTGACCTAGCTTAATATAACCATAGGACAATAATAGCGCTGTTTGAGGATTAAATAAGGACCTAGTAAAATCAGTAAGATTAAGAACCTGTTTCTGGGGTTAGTCGTCCTCAGTTCACATTCCAGCTCCATCACCTATACAGACCTGGGCCAGTAATTCACCTGCAGTTGTGCTTGAGTTTCCTTATCTGGAAAAGGGGCACAGCCCTGAGTTCATAGGGTTCTTATGACAGTTAACAAGAGTTAATGTATGTTACACAATTCCAGGAGTTCTAAGAAATGACCTCTCCCACACAAATGGGCTGATTATGATGCTCCCAACCCTCAGTCGTGGTTTTCCTGTACCCCTGCCCTGTTGGGGTCATATTGCCCCCCTAGGCAGCCCTCTCAGGCAGGATCCCTTTTAAGACCACAGCTCCCCTGCTGGTGCCTGGCACTTGTGGTTTTGCACTTTGGAAAATGGGCTGCTTTTCCCTAGTGCTGCTCTTCATATTTGGCTGTCACACAGGGACATCTCCAGACACAGAATTCTACCTTTGAACTTCTCTTGGGGGAGACTCAAGCTGTGGTGTTTACAAACTCCAGACCCCAGGGAACACATGCTGAATGCCCTATGTGATGCCCATGTTGCCCACCCACCTAAAGTGGGAGAGAATCTCTCCCCCTCCCCCACCACAGGACAAGGGGGGAGGGTGCCAGGGCGCAGCACTCCCCAGCTCTTTCTGAGCATCTCTCTCTCTCTCTTTTTTTTTTTTTTCTTTTCAGGTCCACACTTGCAGCATATGAAGGTTCCCAGGCTAGGGGTCCAATCGGAGCTGTAGCTACCATCCTACGCCACAGCTGTGACCCACACCACAGCTCACAGCAATGCTGGATCCTCAACCCACTGAGCAAGGCCAGGGATTGAACCTGCAACCTCATCGTTACTAGTCAGATTCATTTCCATTGTACCACGACAGGAACTCCCTGAGCATCTCTTTTAGAGGTGAGTTTAGATGATGCACGCTTTCTTAGGATCTGTGGAACAGGTGACATCTTTGGGCCTCATCCAAAACTTGAGGAAGAGTTCAATTTCAGAATTCTACTCTAGCAGTTATTATTGTCATCAGCATCCAGAATCTTGTAGAAAAAGAAGCACTTGACTTCTTTCCATCTATGGACTGGTTTCTGAGTGCCATGACTTATTGTTCTCTCCCCAGTAAGTCACCTGGCTTCACTAAGACTTGGTTTCCTCATTTTTAAATTGGGGTTGATATCACTTGCTGTATGTAAGGTCAAATGAAATAATGTATGCAAAACTCTTTGTAAACTAAAAAGTACTTTTATGTAAAATGAATTAAGAGATGAAATGATAAAGCTTAGCTAGAGCATCATAATTTCTTGTCTGGTTATGCTGTGGTTAATAACCATCTGTGTGTGTTTTGCATTTTGTTGGCAAATACATTTTTTCTGGAAAATAAAATATTTAGTTACTTTGTATAATGTAAAAATAACAAGGAAGGCTCTGTTGGCCTAGGTAGTTCATAAAAAGTTTCTAATGACATGTAGGGTTGCCAGATTTGGCACATAAAAATACAGGACACCCAGTTACATGTGAAGCAAATGAGTAATTTTTAGTTTAAGTCTAGCCTACATATTGCATGGGATTTTGTCTGATAATCCCAGTAATAAGTTATCAGTGGGCTATGAACAGAACTCACTACCTAATTTATTTTTATATTCCGAGATCCTAGCACAATGCCTGACCCAAAGCAAGTGCCTAATCCCTGATTTGGGAATAATGCAATCACTGGAACATTTATTTGGAAAACTATTGGACATGTGACAAATTACTTTTAGCAACCCTTCTGAGCTTTGGCTTGCTCATTAGTTAGGCAAAGATAATAGTGCCTCACTGATTAATAGGAGCATAACATGAAATGGGGTATATGAGTGGTCTTTATACATTATTAAAACCATCTTCATGTGTTACAAACAGCACAAGGGGTAGAGCTACTGAGAATGGTATTTTCAATATAGTCTCTGCAATAAAGAGTAGAACGTAAGTTTTCAAAATGTTGCAGTGAGATCTATATGGTTAGTAAGTAAATCCAGTGCACAGAAAATGGTTCCTCTCAGGCTGTTTTTCTTTTCCCCTGGAGGGATGGGTTTCTGCAGGGAATTAAACTGCCTAATTCCTTCTGATTCCCTCAGATCCCTGCCCATATCTACTCCCTTGACACCTCAGGCTGTGTACTTGGGTGACTGTGAAGCCATCTTTAAGGTTTGCTCTGGAAGTTCTGGATAACTTTCTTGAAACATCTGTTAAAAGCATATGAAACCTACTTCACAAATCAACAATAAAATCCTAAATAGAACTAAAAGAGGTTTTACTTCACCTGGTCTAGCTAGGAGACTCTGAGTTAAGGCTTTCTTCCTTGCTTTGTGAATGCTTTCACATGCCACTGATGGAGTGCAGCAAGTGGGTTTTAGGTACCATATGTGTTGGTGTAATTATGTACACTAGCATAAATTGTGTGGTACAATTTCTCCAAGTGATTTAAATTTGTTCTCACAGATCAAAACAGCTCATTAGCTTCCAAGAATACATTTGTAATTCCTGGGAAATCATTTCCCTTGGCATATTAAGCTACCATCCTTGAGGTCTTGCTGAACTTCAGTTTCACAGATGCTTATTTATGAAGCATTTGTATCCTTTACTCGCTCCATTTCACCTTTATCTGTAAGTGTTGGCAGTCTTGGGGCTTAAAACTGTTGCTTCTCATAGCTGTCTCTCTCTGTGTGTGAGCTGATCTCATCCAAATTTATCGCAATTTTTAAGTCTCTCAGTGACAATTCCTATATTTCTCCAGCTCAGTGTTATCTTCTGAGCAACAAATTGTACATCCCAACAGCCTTTGTGACATGCCATCCCTCTGCATCCCAGGGAATTCTCCCCTCTCCTGTATTTGCTCTCCTCCATTGTTCAGTAAGAGTCATCCAGCTGCAAAAGCCAGACATTTGGGGGGTTTCTCAACAATTTCTCTCTCATCTCCTGCCTTGGACTGGCTGATCTCCCTTCTCTCTCAGCATGGACTGGATATCAGCAAATCTTAAACTGATCTCCAAAATTATCTCAGCTCTGGCTACTCATCTTGATCCTCATTCCACCCATAGAGCCCCAAATCCACCACCATGTCTCACCTGAATTCTCCACTCCGTTAGTCCATTGTGTACACAATTACCCCAGTGATGCTTTTAAATCATAAATAAGACCACCTGACTTCCCTGTTTAAAACCACCCTATAGCTTTAAATTAATATTAGGAAAAAAATTCATGAAGCTGGCCATTCTGGCTTTTTTCACACCTGTATGTTTTTCACTCACCACATTCTAGCCACATGGGAATTTTCTGAGTTTCTCCAATGAACCATGCTACACCCCACCACAGGACCTTTGCATGTACTTGCCTCGCTGTGGACTAGCCAAGCTTAACCCAGTTCACTGCTCCTTATCATTCAGATATTTCAGCTCAAACATCACTTCCTCCCCCACCTAGAATGTATACACCAGAAGGACAGGGACCTTGCCTATATTGTTTACTGACATATCCCCATTTTTTTGCATATGTATTTGCTTGGCACATACTAGGCACTCAATTAATTTCATGCAATGAATAAAAAAGTAAAAGAAGAAATAAATGAATGAATGAAATCTACTATGGGTCTGGTCCTTCAGTTGTATAATCCTGTGACATCTTTCCCTTTCTTTCATCCCCACTTATCACAATTTATATTTTGTTAGTGAGAGTATTTGTTTGGTTTCATCTCCCTGTCTAAGTTAATGAGAACAGGGACCATGATAGGTTTTGCTTCCCATTTTATCTTCAGAGCCTGGCACATTCCTGGTACACAGTGTGTGCTCCCTCCCTATTGGCTGATGAATTTTCCATCCTTCTCCCACTCAGCAGCCTTGACACAGCTGAGCACACCATCTTCCTAAAGTGCTCTCTTCCTCCACTTTTGGACCCCAACTCTACTCCTCCCCCTTCTCTGGTGACATTTTTCTCACTTTCCCATGTGGGATCCTTTTCTTCTCTCAGTTCCTTAAAAATTAATGTTCCATCTGGGGTAGATACAGACCATGGAATACTACTGAGCAATGAAAAGGGACAAACTGCTGATACACACAACAACCTTGGATGATGTGAAGGGCGTTATACTGCGGGAAGTTTGAGGGATGGTGAAGCTGATGCATCTCCTGACCGGTGGTGTTTAGACACATCTATATGTGTGAGAAAATGTTTGGTAAAGGGTTCACAGCATGTCTCTGTGCAATTTTTGCAATTTCTAAGTTTTAAATTACTTCAAAATAAAGGGCTCTAAAAGTATTTCCAGGACTCTGTGGGGGGTTTGCTTTTCTTTCCTTCCTGGAGGCACTCCCTGTGGGTTCTCACTGCTCTTATGACTGCAGTCTCTGCACTGATGCTCCCGACCTCCATCCCTCTTTCCCTGGCTTCAGTTTTGGACATTCAAGGGTGCAAATCCATAGAGAGCTATCCGTGCTGGTTGTGGGTAAACAGATGCATATGGAGTGGCAATTTCTGTGGTCACTAAATGAGAAGATTATGTTTCTTTTCCATTTATGGAAAACATTTTAATACCGAAGGTTCTGTATAAATGAATCACCTTTGCTCAAAGTCTGAATGTATACCTCTGTGTAACCATCTTCCTGTGCGATGTGCACAATGAACTCCACATTTTTTTTGGTCAATTCTTTTGCATTTTCTTCTTTCTGGTTGCACCAAGGAAATACTATGTCTCAATTACATTTGCATTTATGTATGTGTGTGTGTGTGTGTATATACATATACATACATACTTCTTTATCTTTAGAAAGATAATGCTTCAGTTAAGCAAGCTTGCTGCACTTTAAATGCAAGCCAATCTTGATTTCCCCTTTCATTTTTCTTAGTTTCCTATTCTGCCTAATAGCAGAAACATTTTAATGGAGGTCAAACATTGTTTGAATATGCGGTAACTGGTTTCCCAGGGAACCAGCACATCAGTGCTCGTAGCTTTCAACAGCATCTCCAGAAACTGAATGCAGACAGCCACTATGGTTCAGTGTTTGCTGTGGAACAGGAGACTCAAAACAAGCTCAGAGAAGTCCCTGTGAACAAGGTGAACCATCTCAAACAGTGAAGAAATATTCTGCCCCAGTGGTGCCCTTAGCAAACTGTAGTGTTTCTGAAGGGAAGTCACCTCTGTTGGACAGTAAATGCTGTTCTCCAGGCAGGTGCCTGCCTCCGCTTGGGGGTTTCCATACTTCTCAGGCTCACTGTTACCCATCACGGTATTTATTCTCTGCAGAAATCCTTAAAGTCTGGCTGAAATAATCTGTTGCCTACATATGGTTTTTACTTATATAATCAGCAGTTTGGAGATGAAAATTTCCTTAGGGAAAATTTGTTAGACTCCACCCACAAAAGAAAACTTGAAAAACTTGCTTAGACTTGACTTAAATACATCATTAGTTTATAAGGTATTAGTTTATATGGAGCCTGAACTCTTTTATGACAGAGTTCTCTGTCTTTGGCTTCTCTAATATTTCAAGAATTTACTGAGCTGCTGCTCTTTTAAGAGTGTAAATAAGGAAAGTAGGCAAAGTAAGACTTCTCTAATAAAGAAGTCCGGCATTTGAAGAAATAAAGGAATACTGAAAGAATTCGTACATAGTCAAATTGAGATCTTTGTCAGCCTGACATTCCAAATGAGCAGGGGTTGAGTCTAGTTCTAAAGGATGAAGGGAAACAATATTGTTTAAGGTGAAACTGTTGGTCCTTTTGACACATAGATGGCAAGCAATACTGAATCTTACAGACAAATACATTGAAGGCTGGTTTGGGGAGTTGTTTAAAGGAAAAGAACACTCTCTCTTTACCAACACTGCTTGTATTAGTTTAGACATCAGATTTTTAAGTTCTGGATTGGCAAATTGATAATGTCTTTAATTAGGGAATATTTTAGAATTACTAAGAACTGTTTCATAAATAGTGTATTCCAGAATGAGTAGTAAGGTAATTTCTGTTATATGACTCCTTGGGTTCATCTGAAAGATTGTTTATTTCACTCAAGTCTGTGAGGATAAGTGTTGAATTAATTAGGCAAAAAGCTCAGCTAAACTGGAAATGTAGTACAGTAATATAAGGGGTTTTTCTTTATTACACAAATGAATTTATCACATCTGTAGTTGTACAATGATCATAACAATCCAATTTCACAGGATTTCCATCCCATAACCCAAGCACATCCCCCACCCCGCAAAACTGTCTCCTCCGGAGACCATAAGTTTTTCAATGTCTGTGAGTTACCATCTGTTCTCCAAGGAAGTTCATTCTGTCTTTTTTTCAGATTCCACATGTCAGTGAAAGCATTTGATGTTGGTGTCTCACTGTATGGCTGACTTCACTTAGCATGATAATATCTAGGTTCATCCATGTTGCTAAAAATGCTGGTATTTGATTCATTTTAATGGCTGAGTGATATTCCATTGCGTATCTGTACCACATCTTCTTGATCCACTTCTCTGTCAATGGACATTTAGGTTGTTTCCTTGTCTTGGATATTGCAAATAGTGCTGCAATGAACATCAGAGTACATGTGCTTTGCGAGTAGTGGTTTAGTCTGGATAGATGCCCAGGAGTGGGATTTGTGGATCAAATGGTAGTTCTATGTTTAGTTTTCTGAGGAATCTCCATACTGCTTTCCACAGTGGTTACACCAATTTACAATCCCACCAACAGTGTACTAGGGTTCCTTTTCCTCCACACCCTCTCCAGCACTTATTGTTTGTAGACTTCTTTTTTTTTTTTTTTTTGGTCTTTCTGCCTTTTCTAGGGATGCTTCCCACGGCATGTGGAGGTTCCCAGGCTAGGGGTCTAATCAGAGCTGTAGCCACCGGCCTATGCCAGAGCAACAGCAACACGGGATCTGAGCCACATCTGCGACCTATACCATAGCTCACAGCAACGCTGGATCCTTAATCCACTGAGCAAGTGCAGGGATTGAACCTGCCACCTCATGGTTCCTAGTCGGATTCATTAACCACTGCACCATGACAGGAAATCCTTGTTAGTAGACTTTTTGATGATGGCCATTCTGGCTGGTGTAAGGGGTACCTCATGGTGGATTTGATGTGCATTTCTCTAATAATGAGTGATGTTGAACATCTTTTCATGTGTTTTTTGGCCATCTGTTTGTCTTCTTTGGAGATTTGTCTGTTTAGATCTTCTGCCCATTTTTTGATGGGGTTGTTTGTTTTTTGGTATGGAGCTGAAGAATGTGTTTATAAATTTTGGAGATGAATCCCTTGTCAGTCGATTCATTTCCAATGATTTTCACCCATTCTGTGGGTCATCCTCTCACCTTGTTTAGGGTTTCCTTTGCTGTGCAGAAACTTTGAAGTTTGACTAGATCCCATTCGTTTATTTTTCTTTTTATTGTCAATACTCTGAGAGGTGGATCTGAGAAGATGTTGCTGTCGTTTATGTCAGAGAGTGTTTGGCCTATGTTTTCCTCTAAGAGTTTTGTGGTATCTGGTCTTTTATCTAGGTCTTTAATCCATTTTGAGTTCATTTTTGTGTATGGTGTTAGGGGGTGTTCTAATTTCATTCTTTTCCATGTGGCTGTCCAGTTTTCCCAGCACCACTTATTGAACAAGCTGTCTTTTCTCCATTGTATATTCTTGCCCCCCTTGCCATAGATTAGTTGGCTGTAGGTGCATAGGTTTCATTCTGGGCTTTCTATCCTGTTCCACTGATCTGTATTTCTGTCTTTGTGCCAGTACCATGCAGTTTTGATGACTGTTGCTTTGTAGTATAGTCTGAAGTCCAGGAGCCTGATTCCTCCAGCTCCATTTTTCTTTTTCAGGATCTCTTTGGCGATTCTGGGTCTTTGGTGCCTCCAAACAAACTTTAAAATATTTTGTTCAAGTTCTATGAAAAATGTCCTTGGTAATTTGATAGGGATTGCATTGAAACTGTAGATTGCCTTGGGTAGGATAATCATTTTGATAATATTAACTCTTCCAATCCACGAGCATGGTGTATCTTTCCATTTGTGTCATCTTTGATTTCTTTCATCAGTGTCTCACAGTTTTCAGAGTACAGGTCTTTTGTCTCTTTAGGTAGGTTTACTCCTAGGTATTTTATTCCCCTGGCTGAGATGGTAAACAGATCTGCCTCCCCAACCTCCCCTTCTGCTCTTTCATTGTTAGTGCATAGAAATGGCATTGATTTCTGTGTATTAATTTTATATCCTGCGAGTTTTCCAAATGCATGGATGAGTTCTAACAGTTTTCTGGTAGAGCCTTTAGGATTCTCTAGGTATAGTATCATGTCATCTACAAATAGGGATAGTTTTACTTCTTCCTTTCCAATTTGGATTCCTTTTATCTCTTTTACTTCTCTGATTGCTGTGGCTAGGACTTGCAGAACTATGTTGAAGAGTAGTGGCGAGAGCAGACATCCTTGTTTTGTTTCTGATCTCAGCGGGAATTCTTTCAGCTTTTCACCATTGAGAATGATGTTCGCTGTGGGTTTGTCGTATATGGCCTTTATCATGTTGAGGTAGGTTCCCACTATGCCCACTTTCTGAAGGGTTTTTATCAGAAATGGGTGTTGGATTTTGTCAAAGGCTTTTTCCCCATATATTGAGAGGATCATATGGTTTTCATTCTTCAGTTTGTTAATGTGGTATATCACACTGATGGTTTTGTGGGTATTGGAGAACACTTGCATCCCTGGGATAAATCCCACTTGATCATGATGTACAATCCTTTTAATGTATTGTTGGATGTGGTTTGTTAGTATTTTATTGAGGATTTTTGCATCAATGTTCATCAGTGAAATTGGCCTGTAGTTTTCTTTTTTTGTGGAGTCTTTGTCTGGTTTTGGTATCAGGGTGATGGTGGCCTCATAGAATGAGTTTGGGAATGTCCTTTCCTCTGTAATTTTTTGAAATAGTTTCAGCAGGATATGTGTTAGCTCTTCTCTAAATGTTTGATAGAATTCACCTGTGAAGCCATCTGGTCCTAGACTTTTGTTTGTTGGAAGTTTTTCAATCACAGTTTCGATTTCAGTTTCTGTGATTGGTCCATTCATCTTTTCTATTTCATCTTGGTTTAGTCTTGGAAGATTGTACTTTTCTAAGAATTTGTCCATTTCTTCTAGGTTTTCCATTTTATTGGCATATAGTTTCATATAGTAGTCTTTTATGATCCTTTGTATTTCTGTGATGTCCATTGTTACTTCTACTTTTTCATTTCTAATTTTATTGATTTAAGTCCTCTGTCTTTTTTTCTTGATAAGTCTGGCTAAGGGTTTATCAATTTTGTTGATCTTTTCAAAGAACCAGCTTTTCATTTCATTGATCTTTTCTATGGTTTTCTTTGTTTCTATGTCATTGACTTCTGCTCTGATCTTTATGATTTCTTTCCTTCTACTAACTTTAGGTCTTGCCTGTTCTTCTCTCTCAAGCTGCTTTAGATGTTAACTTAGCTTGTTTAATTGAGCTTTTTCTTGTTTCCTGAGGTGGGCTTGTATTGCTATAAACTTTCCTCTTAGAACAGCTTTTGCTGCATCCCATAGATTTTGGAGTGTCGTATCTTCATTGTCATTTGCTTCTGGGAGTTTTTTAATTTCCTCTTTGATTTCTTCAGTGATCCATTGGTTGTTTAGTAGCATGTTGTTTAGTCTCCATGTGTTTGTGTTTTTTGCTGTTTTTTTCTTGTTGTTGATTTCTAGTTGTATAGCGTTGTGGTGGGAAAAGATGCTTGCTATGATTTCAATTTTCTTAAAGTTACTGAGATTGGATTTGTAGCCCAGGATGTGATGAATCTTAGAGAATGTTCCATGTGCACTCGAGAAGAATGTGTTCTGTAGCTTTTGGATGGAATGTCCTATAAATATCTATTAAGTCCATCTGGTTTAATGCTTCATTCGGGGCCTGTGTTTCCTTATTGATTTTCTGTCTGGTTGATCTGTCCATTGCTGTAAGTGGGGTGTTAAAGTCCCCCACTATGATTGTGTTATTGTCGATTTCTCCTTTTAAGGTTGTTAGCAGTTGCCTTATATATTGCGGTGAACCTATGTTGGGTGCATAGATATTTAAATTGTTATATCTTCTTCTTGGATTGATCCTTTGATCATTAGGTAATGACCTTCCTCATCCCTTAAAATATTCTTCATTTTAAAGTCTATTTTGTCTGATATGTGTATTGCTACTCCAGCTTTCTTTTGATCCCTGTTTACATGAAATATTTTCTTCCATCCTCTCACTTTCAATTTGTATGTGTCTGTAGAAGTGAAGTGGGCCTCTTGAAGACAGCATATATATGGGTCTTGTTTTTGTATCCATTCAGCCAGTCTATGTCTTTTGGTTGGGGCATTTAGTCCATTAACATTTAAGGTAATTATTGATATGTATGTTCTTATTGCCATTTTATTAATTGCTTTGGATTTGTTTTTTGTTGCTCTTTTTCTTTCCTTCTCTTGTTCTCTTCTCTTCTGGTTTGATGACTATCTTTAGTGTTGTAGTTGAGTTAATTTTTCCTTGTTTGTGTATCAATTGTAGATTTTTGGTTCAGTTTTTCTCAAGTTTTGATATAAGAGTCTATATGTATATGAGATTGTTTTAGGTTGTTGTTCTCTTAATTGCAAGTGCATCTCCAGTGTCCTGCCTTTGTACCCACTTCGCATGATTTCTGATTTTGGTGGCATAATGTGCATGAATGATTTCATATCTTTACTGTATATATACCTTTAGAGGTGAGCCTTGTCATTTGTGGAATTTTTGTTTCCTATTGCTGTCTTTTCTTTTCTGCCTAAAGATGTTCTTTTAGTATTTGTTGTAAGGCTGGTTTAGTGTTGCTGAATTCTCTCAGCTTTTGCTTATCTCTGAAGGTTTTGATTTCTCCTTCAAATCTGAATGAGAGCCTTGCTGGATAGAGTAATCTCCGTTAGAAGTTTTTTTCCTTTCATCACGTTAAGTATATCATGCCACTCCCTTCTGGCCTGCAGAGTTTCCACTGAAAAATCTGCCAATAACCTTATTGGGGTTCCCTTGTATGTTATGTGTTTCTTTTCCCTACCTGCTTTCAAGATTTTCTCTTTGTCTTTAATTTTGGTCAGTTTGATTAATATGTGTCTCAGTGTATTCCTCCTTGGGTTTATTTTATGTGGTACTCACTGTGCTTCCTGGATTTGAGTGGTTCCTTTTTCATGTGAGGGAAGTTTTCAGCTATTATCTCTTCAAATATTTTTTCTGTCCCCTTCTTTCTCTCCTCTACTTCTGGCACCCCTAAAATATGGATGTTGGTGAGCTTCACATTGTCCCAGAGTTCTATGAGACTCTCTTATTTGTTTTCAATCTTTTTTCTCTTTTATGTTCTGCATCCATAATTTCTACTAATCTGTCCTCCACCTCACTTACTCGTTCTTCTGCCTCCTGTATTCTGCTGTTGGTTGCTCCTAGTGAATTTTTTATTTCAGTTATTGTATTTTACATCTCTTCTTGTTTAAGTTTTATATCTTGTATCTCTTTGCTCAGTGTTTCCTGTAAGTTATCCATCTTTGACTCCAGTTTATTTCCAATGTTTTGCAGCAACAATCAAAAGTCTTTTTCCTGGAGGCTGAGAATCTCCTCATCACTTAGCTGATTTTCTGGGGTTATTCCTTTCTCCCTCATCTGAGTTATAGTCCTCTGTCTTTTCATTTTTATAGGTTTTTGGTGTGGTGACCTTCTTACAGATAATAGAGTTGTAGCCTCTCTTAAACTTCTGGTGTCTGCCCCCCTTGTGGCTGAAGTCGGTATGGAGGCTTGGTGTAGTCTTCCTGATGGGAGGGGCTGATGCCTGCCCCCTGGTAGGTGGAAGTGATTCTAATCCCTCTGATGGGTAGGGCTTAGTCTCTGGATGGGATTAGAGGCATCTGTGTGCCTGAGGGGTCTTTTGGTAGCCTGTTTACTGAGGGGCAGGGCTGTGATCCCACCTGAATTGTTGTTTGCCCTGGGGCTTCTCAGCACTGACTGAAGGGTGGGGCCAGATTTTCCCAGAATGGCCACTTCCAGAGAAAGACATGGCTGCTGAATATTCCTGAGAGCTTTGCTTTCAATGTCCTTCCCTCACAACAAGCCACATTCACCCCTGTTTTCCCAGGATGTCCTCCAAGAACTGCAGTCAGGTTTGACCCAGAGTCCTATGGAGACTTTGCTTTGCCCTGAGACCCATTGCACGTGAAAGTCTGTGTGTGCCTTTTAAGAACGGGGTCTCCGTTTCCCCCAGTCCTGTGGAGCTCCTGCACAAATGCCCCACTGGCCTTCAATGCCAGATGCTCCAGGGGCTCTTTCTCCCAGTGCCAGATCCCCACATGTGAGAGTTTGATGTGGGGCTCAGAATTCTCACTCCTGTAGATGAGTCTCTGTGAACCAGTTAGTTTCCAGTCTGTGAGGCTTCCCACCTGGGAGGTATGGGGTTGTTTATGTTGTGAAATCCCCCCTCCAACCTCTTGATGTGGGCTCCTCTTTGTCTTCTGGAGTAGGGTATATTTTTTAAGGTTTCTGGTCCATTTGGGTGAAGATTGCTCAGCCTTTAGTTGTGAATTTTGTTGTTTTTAAGGAGAGAAGTTGAGCTCCAGTCCTTCTATTCCACCATCTTAGTAATATAAGGTTTTAACTAAAAAATTCTTTTTAAAAAGCAACTGAAAAATTTCATAAGTAATTAGCTTACCACCTTTTGCATAGCCCTGATTTAAGCAATAAATGCTATGGCTAGAGAGCCTATTAACTGTTGCTGTTTGTCATATGCATGAATGCTTACAAAGGGGTCTAGCAAGTTAAACCTTTCTCTCCATCTTATTTCTCTACTTTGAATACATTCATTAGATCTTTTTTTGAGACTACATAGCCTTTAAACTCCTATCTGGTCTATGACCATTTGATTACAAAACAAAAACTACTCGAATCCCAACTAGTGGAGTATTATGTTCATCCTAAAATAAGTTATGGGGCCTGAGATCTTCCATTACTTCCAATTGGCAAAGCTGGGAAAATAAACACACTGCTTTGCAAACTGCTGATTTTACATACAGTGTTTGGTAAACCATATATATGCTGCATTTGCCTTTGGATGGGCTTATGATGTAATTTATTAACACAGAGGAATGAAAAGTGGAGCCTCTGTCTATTCTCTTGCCTTGAGCGGGGAACCCTCACCTTACATTTCTAGGAGATAAAAATTTCATATTTTTCTTTAAAAAATTACAAAGTGGAGAGTTCTGTGGTCCTTTTTAGAAACACCACTCTACTTGACGATCAGTCCTTCCCATTTAGAATTCTTGCCTTACATTGGCTTAATGTTGACCAAAGTCTTTACTGTCACATTTTAAGTTGATATTCTCACCTGGAGTACACATTCGGTTTGAATACTATGAAATTCCACCTCCATTTCTTTCTTTTTCTTTCTTTTGTTTGTTTGTTTGTTTGTTTTTAGGGCCACACCTGTGGCATATGGAATTTCCCAGGCTAGGGGTGGAATGTTTGTGGGATCAAAGAGAAGAATCAGAGCTGTAGCTGTTGGCCTACACCACAGGTATGCAACCTGCACCACAGCTCACAGCAACACTGGATCCTTAACCCATGAGCAAGGCCAGGGATCAAACCCGCGTCCTCACTGACAATAGTAGGGTTCATTACCACTGCACCACCATGGGAACTCCTAGGGCTAGTTTTAAATCTTCTCTTGGATCCCACTTGATATGGTTTTGTTACTGAAATGTAAAAAGAAAATAAATCTCATCGTAAGACAGCATTATTATTTACTCCAAGGAAAAACAGACTCTACCGCATTTGGCTGGCATCTTTAGAGTCCTTTCTGTTGCCTACACATTGGGTAAGAGTTTTTTTTCTTTTTCTTTTTTTTTTGATATAACAGAAACATTTACATTTTGAAAAAACAAAATTGTCATGATGCAGTATGTCCCAAGTTCTCTGCCACACTGCTTGTCTGAACCCCAAGGCTGGATAGATGACTCTGCCACCTATGGACCCACCCTCCCTCTCCCATCATGTGTTTATCTGTCCTCTTATAGTTGCCCACTTTCTGGTCTTTATTTCCCCCCAATATTTTAAACTCTGTGAGGGAGCAACATCCTCATTCATAGTTATTTTCCCAGCACGTCAGGTAGTGTCTAACACATGAAGGTGTTAAGGAAATGTTTGTTGAGTGAATGGATGAACAAATGCACAACATGTTGTGTATAAAGGATATCTCTGATTGGATAGTTCTGTTCTATTTTTTTTTTTTTTTAGAATAAGTACAGTTAGAATGAGCTCCTATTTCCAATATGGAATTTCTCTGCATGGAAGCATCAGAAAGCCAAGGATCAATCAATTATCTGAGTTAATACTGGTGTTTTTAGAAAGCATAGAAGACCATGTTTTCATAATGTGCAAACAATGGCTGTGGCTTAGTTTGGGGGATAAGAGAGGGGGTGTAGGAAGAGAGAAAAGGGACTAAGGTTTAGCCAGCTCTGGTCAGGAGAGGAGTGGAGGGAAGCTGACCTACAATGGAGAGAAATTAACCAAAAGGAAATCTTGTCCTTATCCAAGATAAAGGTGGGGCTGCTGATGAGGGGCAAGGGGGCGGAAGAAGCAGGGAAGCAAGGATGGTCCATAGTAGCAAGTAAAAGGAATGGGACTTGAGATAAACAGCAAATTCCCAGGGCAGACAGATGGGGGTGGGGCTGAGAGGTAACCAGCCCACTAGATCCATCCACTTCCCTGGAAAGTTGATCTTCTGAAGATGCTCAGCTCTGTCACTCTTCTCAGAGAATACCAGGTGGTTTTCCCTGAAAGGGGCAAGGATCCTCGTAATGTGGTTTTTCACAGGAGGAATATATATATATCACACAGTTCAAACGCTCACACATCTGAGTGTCACCCAAAAAAGCCTTTAATCATCACACCTTGATAGGTAAGCCTTGTAGCACATTTGACCTCAAACTAGAGAGTGTGTAGTACTTCCCCTTCATGATGCTGTAAAATTGTTTTCCTCAGTGAGAACTGTTGGTTGATGTTCTGAGTGGATCAAGAGAACTCCTACTAAAATAAGAGAATGGGTATATGTTACAGTTGGGGAAGGTGAAAAAGTTTGGAGATGGATGGTAGTGATTGTTGAATAGCAATATGAATGTACTTAATCCCGCTGAACTGTACACTTAAAAATGGCAAATTTTACGTTATCCTACAACGAAAAAATATAAGACAATAGCAATAAGAACTTGATGTGAGGAAATGGTAGGTATTTTCCAGTTTGGTATATAGAAAATGAAGAGACAGAATGACAAAAGTAACATTCAGGGTCAGATGTTCAGTCAGGAGCTAAACTGGCCATTAAATTCTGGGAATCCTGATTTCTGGTACAATGATCTTTTCAGGCAAAACTCCAAATCCAACTCTATCACCATGCATAACTGAGATTCTAGAATCCTCATAATGGTTGTTTCATAAAGAGGATCAATTTCACGATGTGGGAAGCAGATTTTTAAAACTCTTTCCTTTAATAAGTTCATCATATATCCTATTGAATCTTCACTCTTTAATCTTCACTCTTCACTCTTAAATCTCACTTTTTAAGGAATGAAAATACACTGCTTAAAGTAGCATTTAATTCTGAAGAAAATGAGCAGTTTTTATATTTAAATCAACAGTTTCTGTTTCTTATTCTTTCAGGGATTCTCACTTAGATTATTATTTTATTTATTTATTTTTTTTACTCCAGGGAAAATTCCAAATGTATGGGTATTTCCTGAAAGATATCCTTCCCTTTGTCTAGGTGTAATTCTGAAAGTCTCTTCCTTAGAGGAAACACAGGGCCATTTCTCAGCTGCCATGGTAATGGTGATGCTCAGGGAAGATAACTTTTGAGGGAGGTGAGGTGAAGATCCATATTGGGTTTCCTCAGCGAAGTCTATAATTTTAACCTGAGTTAAAACCTTAGCTGAAAACAGCATGCTAGTTGTTAAGAAGTCAAAAGGTCTTCCTAAGAGTTAAAATTTTTACACTGAAATTTCTCATAGAATGTCTAGTCTCACTCACTCTTTTTTTTTTTTTTTTTGCTTTTTTAGAGCGGCACCCACAGCATATGGAAATTCCAAGGCTAGGGGTCTAATTGGACCTACAGCTGCCAGCCTACACCACAGCCACAGCAAGGCCAGCCTGAGCCGCATCTGCAACCTACACCACAGCTCACGGCAATGCCGGATCCTTAACCCACTGAGCGAGGGCAGGGATCAGACCTGCAATCTCATGGTTCCTAGTCGGATTTGTTTCCTCTGACGGGAACTCCTACTCATATTTTATAGGGAAGAACATCCAAATCCAGGAAGGTTAAGTGACTTCACCCAGCCCTCCTCCCTATTGCCTTATAAACCCTGCTTATGCACTTGCTGAGAAGGGAAATCATGCTCCTGAATGGCTGACATACCACTCAGAAGCCATTACGGGGAAATCTCTGTTCTGAAATCTTTACCACCACTCCCATTTTAACCCTGAAAGAGAGAGCGAATTCATATGCCAATTTCCTCTCCTGCTGAGAGCTCACTTCTTTATTAAAATGATTCCTGGAGGTAGAACCTCCTCCCAACTTCCTGCCCCTCCACCCCCCCACACCACACTTTAACTTTGTTTACTTTCAGTTCCTTTTTCAGCTTATAGTGAGAGTTATTGTAAAAATCTGGTTTTCCTGTTTCTCTCTCATTCACCCTCTTTTTTTCAACTTTCTATTGCTTAGAAAATAACAACTGTACTCTTGAGGACCACCATTTGTGAGCTAAAGGAAAATGTTTGTCACTGTCGATAGGCAAGGAATTGAAGCTCATACTTGTATCAAAGAGGGCAGTCCTAAGACTTGATGGGAAAGGCTTTGGGAAACACACAAAATTTCCCTCAGGATCCCTTCTAATAATTATCTACAATTTCTTCTTCTTCCTTAAATCACATCTACTTTTCCTCAACCACAAACTTGCAATATAAATATAAAACTGTTTTTAGTCTATGTCTCTTGTTATGCTTAATGACTGTGCTCCCCTATTGCAAATGCACCGTATTTTAGTGATCTCATGCACTAAAAATGGGATTTTAGTATCAATCTGTGGTCAAATTTGTTTATATGGGGAAATGCATTTGGATTTGGGAAAAACTCCAATTTATGAGTCAGATTCTGTCTATGGTGTACACCTTGGGTTTAAGTAAAATTCATTCAGTAAATATTTTTTGAGAGCCTTCTGGGTGAAAGGCATGATTCTGGGTTCTACAATGTTTTGCTAATTAAATACCAATGAGATGCAGTATCTAATCCTTACAACAACCCTACAAGGGAGATAGGAATTTCCTCCTTACCGATGAAGAAACGGAGGCTTGGAGAGGAAAGATCACTTTTTCAAGAGCACGGTACTGGTGAGAAATAAGCAGATCTCATGGTTCAGATTAGGTTGTCTGACTTCTAAGTCTGGGCTCTTTTGCCTGTGCTGTGGTACCACAATTATGCTCTAAGGAGACCATGCCAAGCTGGACCTTAGAAAATCCTTGGGAGCTGTGCTGTCCGCAGCTTGCAAGGAAGGATAAGAATCTTTGCTAAATATCAGGTGGGAAAACATTTCTTCTGACAATGTCACTGTAGAAATGCTGCCTAGTGAATGCTATTCCAAGTTACTAAGAGATCAAAAAGTATCATTGGAGCAACTAAACCCTGGGAAGACAGGGAGACTGGGGCTTTTGACTGTGAGTGGCCCATTGGGGACAGCAGGGGATGGAAGGAGACACAAATTTCTGTCTTCTCAGGGGAGCGAAAGACAGACTCTCCCTTTGTCACGTAGTGAAACTTTGTAAATATCAAGCCTCAAGATATTTCACTTGGATTAAATCCCGATGGAGCCAGACGCACAATAAATTATGTAATTACTCTGTTAAGATTTGCCAAAAAGCCTAGAGAGCAGATTCTATTCCGTGCACCTGCTGATCAAACCAACTCAGCATGTCTGTTAAGGATCTTCATCCGGAAGACAAAGAGAGACACAAAAAACAATTCTATCCTTGAGGCCCAGATCTTTTTTTAAAAAAAAATTATTATATTTGATTTACAATCTGTCAATTTCTTTCAATTTCTGCTGTACAGCAAAGTGATCCAGTTATACATATACATACATTCTTTTTCTCATATTATCTTCCATCATGTTCCATCACAAGTGACTGGATATAGTTCCCTATGCTATACAGCAGGACCTCATTGCTCCCCCACTCCAAATGCAATAGTTTACATGTACCAACCCCAAACTCCCAGGTCATCCCACTCCCTCCCCCTCCCCCTTGGCTACTACAAGTCAGTTCTCTAAATCCATGAGTTTGTTTCTGTTCTGTAATAGGTTCATTTGTGCCATATTTTAGATTTAAGTGATATCATATGGTATCTTTCTCTTTCTGACTTATTTCACTTAGTATGAGAGTCTCTAGTTCCATCCATGTTGCTGAAATTGCATTGTTTTGTTAACTTTTATGGCCGAGTAGTATTCCATTGTGTATATATACCACATCTTCTTAATCCGTTTATTTGCCAATGGACATTTAAGTTATTTCCATGTTTTGGCTATTGGGAATAGTGCTGCAATGAACACAGAGGTGTGTGTATCTTTTTGAATTATAGTTTTGTCTGAATATATGCCCAGAAGTGGGATTGCTGGTGGTTCATATTGTAGTTCTATATTTAGTTTTCTGAGGAATCTCCTTACTTTTTTTCCATAGTGGTTGTTCCAATTTACACTCCCACCAACAGTGTAGGAGGGTTCTCTTTTCTCCACACCCTCTCAAGCATTTGTTATTTGTAGATATGTAATGATAGCCATTCTGACCAGTGTGAGGAAATGCATTGATTTGCATTTCTCTAATAATTAGTGATGTTGAGCATTTTTTCATGTGCCTACTGGCGATCCATAGGTCTTCTTTGAAGAAATGTCTATTTAGGTCTTCTGCCCATTTTTCAATTGAGTTATTTGGTGTTTTGCTGTTAAGTTGTATGAGCTATTTGTATATTTCGGAGATTAAGCCCTTGTCCATTGCATTATTTGAAACTAGCTTCTCTCATTCCGTAGGTTGTCTTTTTTTTTTTTTTTAATGGTTTCCTTTGCTGTGCAAAAACTTGTAAGTTTGATTAGGTCCCATTGGTTTATTTTTATTTTTATTTCTATTGCCTTGGGAGACTGACCTAAGAAAACATTTGTATGGTTTATGTCACAAAATGTTTTGCCTACGTTCTCTTCTGAGAGTTTTATGGTGTCATGTCTTAAACAAAAGTCTTTAAGCCACTTTGAGTTTATTTTTGTGCATGGTGTGGGGGTGTGTTCTAGTTTCATTGATTTACATGCAGTTGTCCAGTTTTCCTAGCACCACTTGCTGAAAAGACTTTTTTCCATTTTGTACTCTTGCCTCCTTTGTCAAAGATTAATTGATCATAGGTGTCTGGGTTTATTTCTGGGTTCTTTATTCTATCCCCTTGCTCTGTATGTCTGTTTTTGTACCAGTACCATACTCTCTTGATTACTGTAGCTTTGTAATGTTGTCTTAAGTCTGGACGAGTTATATCTCCTGTTCCTCCTGTTTTTTTCCCCCTCAGGATTGCTTTGGCAATTCTGGGTCTTTTATAAATTTTGGGATTGTTTATATTGTTCCATATAAATTTTGGGATTGTTCATTCTAGTTCTGTGAAAAATGTCATGGGTGACTTGCTAGGGATTGCATTAAATCTATAGATTGCTTTAGGTAGTATGGCCATATTAATTCTTCCAAGCCAGGAGCATGGAATATCTTTCCGTTTCTTTGAATCCTCTTTAATTTTCTTGATTAATGTTTTGTAGTTCTCAGCATATTAAGTCTTTCATCTCCTTGGTCAGGTTTATTCCTAGGTATTTAGTTTTGGGGGGTGTAATTTTAAAAGGTACTGTATTTTTATATTCCTTTTCTAATACTTCATGTTAGTATACAGAAATGTAACTGATTTCTGAAAGTTAATCTTGTATCCTGCTATTTTGCTGAATTTGTTGATCAGTTTGAGTAGTTTTTATGTGGCATCCTTAGGGTTTTCTGTATATAGTATCGGGTCATTTGTATATAGTGACAATTTTACCTCTTCTCTTCCAAATTGGATACATTTTATTTCTTTTGTTTGTCTTATTGCTGTGGTTAGGACTTCCAGTACTATGTTGAATACAAGTGGTGACAGTGGGCATTCTTGTCTTGCTCCCGATTTTAGAGGGAAGGCTTTCTGCTTTTCTCTGTTGAGTATTATATTGGCTGTAGGTTTGGCATAAATAACTTTTATTATGTTAAGATATATCCCCTCTGTACTTGTGATAAGGGTTTTTATCATGAACAAATGTTGGATTTTGTCAAAGGCTTTCTGCATCTATTGAGATGGTCATGTGGTTTTTGACTTTTCTTTTGTTAATGTGGTATATGTCGATTGATTTGCATATGTTGAACCATCCCTGTGAACTTGGAATGAATCCCACTTGATCTTGGTGTATGATCTTTTTTATGTGTTGTTGGATTTGGTTGGCTAAAATTCTATTGAGAATTTTTGCACCCATATTCATCAAAAATATTGGCTTATAATTGTCTTTTTTGGTAGTATCTTTGTCTGGTTTTGGTATTAGGATGACGATCAGACCAACTCAGCATGTCTGTTAAGGATCTCCATCCAGAAAAGAGCAACAGGGACACAAAAAGCAATTCTGTCCTTGCTGCCCAGATCTTAAATGCGATAGCTCCTTTGAGTCAACTACATCTGTGTTCTTGGGAGATGTAGAAAGTAATTGCCGGTGCGGTTGCCATTCCATGTTCACATTTCAAAGATGCAAATATGAGAAAACCCTTGATTCATCTGGAGTTTACTGGCTTCCCTGCTAATTGACCAATTTCACAATTATTTACTGAATAGTTGTTGTGTACCCAACATCCTTTCATGGAGACATAGATTCTTAAGAAGTAGAAATTGGTTCTTGTCCTTAATTAAGGCATTTTAATCTTGTCAATGTATTCATTTAGTCATTAAACAAATATTTCTTGAGCATATTTGAGGATGACAGCTACGTAGACATTAAAGTTATTGAACAAAGTAAAGCATAATTATGTGCTATACTTAGTTTTTCCTCAGGGGCCAAGCAGCAAAACAAATGCTCATGAAAAGTTACTAAGTGTCAGGACTGGGGACACATAAATGGGCAAGACAGAGCCCATATCATTAAGAAGCTGACAGCCAGGCAGAAAAATAAATAAATCAGAAATTATAAATACAGAAGCTCCCACTGTAGCACAGTGGAAACAAATCTGACTAGTATCCATGAGGATACACGTTTGATTCCTGGCCTCGCTCAGTAGGTCGGAGATCCAGCATTGCCCTGAGTTGTGGTATAGGTTGCAGATGCAGCTTGTGTCCCATGTTGCTGTGGCTGTGGTTAGGGTGGCAGCTGTAGTTCTGATTTGACCCCTGTCCAGGGAACCTCCATATGCCTCAGGTGCAGCCCTAAAAAGCAAAAATAAAATAAAATGAAATTATAATACAATAAGGTATAATTAGGTAAGTGCAGCGGAGGAGGGTAGATGGTCAAGAGATGCCCTTGAAGGTGTACAACACGTGAACTGAGTGTTAAAACTTAAATATAAGTTCACAGAATGTAGGTCCAGGGGCTGGGCAGGGAGCAATGTCAATGGCATGGTTGGAGAAAAAAACGCAAGCTGGTGACTTGCTTGCTACAGCTTCAGAGGTCACAGGTCCCTCCTCTCAGACTGCCCCGCAAATTCCAGCTCCAAAAACTGATCTCTGTCCCCTCAGTGGACCCTCAGAGCTCTGCTCAGACAGCTTTTTGGCTCCACAGAGAGGACATTGACCCCTTGCAGAGGCTGGAGCTCCCTAGGCTGACTTTGTGGGTTTTTTAAGAGCTTGCCCTCCTGCGCCACCTGTTGGCCAATACCTGAAACGGTTGCCTTGTTTATCCAGTTTCATTGTGTTTGCAGTGGGAGGGAGGACTAGTCAGGTACAGGTTACTTCATCCTGGCTGGAATTTTCCACATAGCTTGAATAACCCTTCACTCGACCCTGATGCAGTCTCCCTTCCAATTTCTCAAGCCTAAGCATCCACTCCGGTTCTTTCCACTTCCTTCACCTCCTGTCAAGTGGAACTGCTTTCATAAGTCACTGGTGATCCTTATTGCTGCAGTCAGTAGGTATTTTTCTTCCACTTTTCAATTTCCCTGACCTCTTGGTAGTGTTTGAAATGGTTAACTGCTATAGCCTTTTTGAAACACTTCTCTTGGATTCTTTTATGACTCAGCTACTGCCTCTGACTCCCTCTTCTCTGCTTTGTTGGCCTCAACTCCTCCACTGCCTGGTAACAGGTGTTCCCCAGGACCCTTCCCGAGGGTGCTTATTCTGGACCCTCTGGGCATCTACTCTATGTTCACAGCTTTGGACTGTTAATTTCTTGTCCTGTCTTCCTCTGTCTCTTTTATGCTAATGATTCCAGTTTTGTGGAATCACCCAAACCCTTATCAGAGTTGACCTATTGCCTAGTATCTGGATATCCAGCCTCCAAGATGATCTGGTCTCTGTCTCCTTTTTAACCTTATTTTATGCTCTATGTTCCTTTGTTCTATGGTACTCCATCTACACTGACCAGAACTTAATTCCTAAAACATACCAAACTCTTTCCCACCTCTGAGTCTTTATGCATACTGTTCCTGCTTGCTGTATCACTCTTCCCTCTGTTTTTGCATGTCTGCTTTTTCCTCATCCTCTGTCTTTGCATGTCTGCTTTTTCCTCATCCTAAGGTCTCAGTTTACCTGAGACACTTCTTTTGATGATCTACCTAGACACTATGGGCATATCTCAGAGATACTGCAGGTTTGGTTCCAGACCACTGCAATACTAGTGAATATTGCAATAAAGCAAGTCCCATGAATGTTTTGGTTTCCCAGTGCATATAGAAGATATGTTTATACTAACTGTAGTCTACTATGCAATAGCATTAGATCTTAAAAAACAATGTGCATACCTTAAGTTTAAAATACTTACTACAAAGTATTAAAGTATTTATTAAAAAATGCTATCATCTGACAGTGCAGGATTGCCACAAACCTTCAATTTGCAAAAAAAGAAAAAGAAAAAAAGAAAACCCCAATATCTGCAAAGTTCAGTACAGTGAAGCACAATAAAACAAGGCAAGCCCATATGCTATTATTCTCTATCACTCTTCCTTCTTGCTTTCTTCATAGTACTTAACAGTTTGTAATATTTGTTGATGTATTTGCTTACTCATGCTGTATTCATAGGTTTATGTTTGTTCACTCACTCTGAACTTCGCAAAGTCTGAGACCATGTCTGTTTTATCAGTTAAACTCTACTTGGCACTTAGCATAGTGTGTGGCACGCAGCAGGTACGCACTGAGTATTTGTTGGGTGCATATGACAGAGCTCATGACCACACTCATGATCCTTTTCTTCTTTATGGAAAACTCCTTCATGTTGGTCTCCTGTGCCAGGCGTTGTTGTTGGAAACACAAACACATAAAGCACAGTCTTCCATGATCCTGCAACATTTTATTCATAAAGAAAAATCAAGGTTCTGAGATAAAGTGAACACTGAGCTGAGATACTGGGGGAGGAGGTGACTAGGTTCTATAGGATGGAGCTTTGGGAAAAGGAGCTGGTTACATGGTCTTTAAAGCTAAAAACCACAATTGGTCTCATAGTCCAAATTCACTTCATTATGGCTTATCTTCACCACTGTGTTGGTACAGTTGACCCTCCAGACCACCAGCAATCATCAGGTTGTTTTCCAGCTGGTTCTGACTAATTTCCCAAGAAGTGTTTGCCCTGTAAGTGTGGTTCCTTCTTCCGAGGTATTATAATTTCTTATACCCTCCAGAACTTGCACGGGTTCCGATAGATCCTCATTTCCAATAAGCCCCAGACTTATCAGTATGTTAGCACTCTCCATGTTGGGTAGTAATTCACCTATTTTCCAGCCTCTCTGCCCCAGTATACCATGAACCAAGACAGAGAGCTTAAGTCTTCACCCTCTGTTCCTCCTCTATAGCCTAGCTCAATGTCTGGCACACAGGAGACCCCTTGGTAAAGGTTTATAAATAGGAATGACAGATCTCTCCTGGCCAAGGCAAATAGCAGCCAGGAAAATTAGTCTCAGGCCATAGGTGTATGGGTCAAGGTTTGCCCAGAGTTTTCTCTCTGATATCAAATAACTTCAATCATCATGTGTAGCAACTCTACAGTCCTGGAGGCTGGGAGCATGGGCAGTCAGAAAAAGCCAATGGGAGCACCATGTGGGGGGACCAGAGGGGTAAGGATGGCAAGAGGAGATGGATCCAGAGAATATTTAGAATGTGATGCCAGCAGAACCCTTTAAATTGTTCTAGTGCCTGTGTAGTAAATTTAAGTAATTTTCCAGACAGTGTGAACCTCAGAAGTATCTTCCGCTCCATTAGATAAATTTAGGATTGCGAGAGGAGAGCATGCCCAACAAACTGTAAGAGCTGCCTCTACAAGAGCATTTTAAATATATTTTGCTCAGCTGTCAGGACCAGTGCGTTAAGCGCTCTAACACTTGCAGGGCTGCTGTAATTTGCCTCACATGGGTGAACACAGGCTTCACGGGAGGTGATTTACTCTCGTTTGCTTACCAAAGGAACAGAATAAATACTTTAATATTTCTTCCTCCTCTTTGGCTTAGAAATGACCTTTATAGTGAGGATTTTGATTGAACATTTGCAACAACCATGGGAGCAGAGGGGTGATTAACATGCCAAATCAGTTCCCTTGAATTCTGGGTAGAAAGATTTCAAGGAGCTTTAAAGGAAGTTTCACATCTTCTATTAAATTATAAAGCCATGCACGAGTTTTATGAATCTTTTGCACTGTAAATAAATGATTATCTGTCTCCTAACAAAACTACCTTGAATTATCTGGCTTTGCCAGCTTTTGTTCCTTCCTTCCTTCCAACCATCCATCCATCTTGTATGTCCTCATTTCCACTAAGCCCAGGATTTCTCAGTATGTTAGGGCTTTCCACGTTGGATTATAATTCACCTGTTCTCCATCCTCTTGACCCCAGTATGCTGTGAACCAAGGCAGAGAGACTTGGACCTCTTCCTCCACCATCCATCTGCATATGTGTCCATCCCCACCTCCCATATAACAAATTTGGGATGGTGTGTCTTCATGTCATTAAAATAACATGATTTCTGTATTTGAAAAACCTCTGTATAGAAAATATTTTTTCTCTTTGCATTTGTGTGCTCTCTGCCCTTCTGCAGGTACTTTCTCACCTCCCACACCTTTCTCAATCAACACCAATCTCTGTGCCTGTTCTACTATACCAACAGTACACTTTCCAGAGTCAGCAATGACTGTCATGTCACTGAAGCCACACTTTGTGCCATGGTCATCTTCTCTCACTCTGTTTCTTTGGCTTCCATATTGTTACATCCTTCTGGTCCCCCCCCCCCCCCGCCACCACACACACACCTTTTGGGCTGCCTTTTTTATAGGTTTATATCCCTTTAATTATGAGTTTCTTGGAGTTCCTGTCATGGCTCAATGGTTAATGAACCTGACTAATATCCATGAGGACTCAGGTTCAATCCCTGTCCTCATTCAATTGGTTAAGGATCCAGTGTTGTAGTGACCTGTGGTGTAGGTCTCAAACTCAGCTCGGATCTGGCATTGCTGTGGCTGTGGCGTATGCTGACAGATATAGCTCCAATTAGACCCCTAGCCTTGGAACTTCCATATGCCACAGGTGTGGCCCTAAAAAGCAAAAAAAAAAAAAAAAAGAAGTTTCTTGCCTTTCAGTCCTAGTTATCTGCTTTTCTCATTCAGCATTCTCTCTCCCGATGGTCTCATTCCCCCGTCTACTGGGGAGTTTACTGGGAGTTCTGTAACAAAGTACCACAAACTTAGTGGCCTCACTAGCAGAAATGTACTGTCTCAGTTCTGGAGGCTATAGGTCCAAGATCAAGGTGTCCTTTCTGAGGGCTGCAAGAGGAATCTCTTCCATGCTGCTTGCCTGGCTCTCAGGCATTTGTTGACAATCTTTGGCATTCTTTGGCTTGGAGAGGCATCACCTCCAGATTCTGCCTTCATTTTCACAAGGTGTTTTTGCTGCGTGTGTGTGTCCATGTCCAAATTCCCCGTGTTTATACGGATGCTGGTCATATGGAATTATGGCCCACCCAAGTGGCCTCATTTTCACTTGATCACCTCTGTGAAGATTCCTTCTCTAAGTAAGGTCACAATCCATCACATTGGGGGGGGTGGCAGGGGGGCAGTTAAGAATTCAGCATGTGAATGTGGCTGGTTGTTGAGGGGGCAGCACATTTTTAATCTGTAACCTCTGCTATGGCTTCAGTGACATATCCATATGCTGATGACTCTCAAATCTGTGGACCCACCTGAAATCTGTCTTCTGAACTCTCCACCTGTGAGTTTGGCTGCCCACTGTCCACTTCCCCTCAGATGATTTTCCTGCACCTTAATCTCAACATGTCTAAGACTGCATTCATCACCACCCCACCCCGAACTTGGTCCTCCCTCTAGCTCAGTGAATGGTGGCTTACCAGCTCAATTTTCCAGACAGAAAGGAATAGTTATTGACTCCTCCTTCACTCTAATTCTACAATGACTCCCAGTCATTTTCCAAGTTTTATCTATTCCATTTCTGCAACAGCTCTCAAGTCTTCCCCTCCTCCACCTCACTGCTACCACCTCTTCAAGATCACTGGTCTTGCTGCTCCAGACCCTACCAGTGTTCTCTTAATAAGTCGTTCTATTGCTGGCTTTACTTCCTCTCAATCCATGATCCACACTGCAGATTAATATTCTAAAAACCCAAACCTGATCATTCCATTTACCTGCTTAAAACCATTCAGCAGCCGTGAGTGTCCTTGAAGGTAGACATTGGGCCCATACAGCAGGTGTTAGGCCTTGAGCCGGGCCCTAAAGGGGGAGTAGGAACTAGTAAGTGAGGGATAGGTTTGCATGAGGATGGAGTTAGTGCTTAGCCCTGGAGAGTTGAGGTTCCAGGACTGTCAGCCCACCTACCTGGTCGGTGCAGACACCATAACAATTTTGTGAGAATGACCCGATGCTGTTTATTTGGCTTTCTTCATATCCCCCAAGGAAGAAACATGCAGTTTTATTTAGGTTGTGGTTTAAATCACAGCAGAGTTGGAGTTCCCATCGTGGTGCAGTAGTTAACGAATCCGACTAGGAACCATGAGGTTGCGGGTTCCTAGCCTGGGAACCTCCATATGCCACGGGAGCGGCCCAAAGAAATAGGAAAAAGACAAAAAAATAAATAAAAAATAAATCACAGCAGAGCTGTCTAAGCAGCTGCCTCTGCCAGTTCCTGACTTGTACTCCTCCTCAGCATTCACTATACCCTGGCACATTCGTCTGCTCATTAAGGAGGCATAAATATTTTGTGAACTGATCTGTAGGCTTAGGGTTTGAAAGCCAGTTCTCACATGAGAAGATTCTTGCAGACCATTGGCAATGGCAAGTCACCTGGCTCCCAGATTAAAAGCTGGCTTGTCCATCCATTCAACATACAGCATTCTTTATAGAAATTACTGTGTACTTAGCATTTCCCCTTCTGGACCATAAGAAAAAAGACGGCAGGCATAGTGCCTTCTTCCTCACACTTAGAAGAGGGCTAGGCACATAGTATCAATAACTTTAATAACAGAATTAGCTTTTGGTTTCTCCTGAGTTGCCTTTTGACAGTAATGAACTATGAGGCCAACTTATTAAATGCTTTGTTAAATCCACCAATCAAGAAACTCACCAGGACCATTTGGAAGGGAATGCATTCCACAAGAGCCTACCAGGGAGGAATTTGTAAGTAAGGGTTTCTACAGTCAGTAGGGAATACTTTCCAAGATTTTCAGAGCAATAGTGACACTGCAAGAGGGTTGCAGCGATACTGCAATGTCCATCAGGATCTTAGTGTCTTTTATGTGCACCTCTATAAGGGCAGATACCCTGGTTCAAGGTACAAGGAAATTAAGATTTGGGGGGAAGAAGAGACAAAGCCTCAACTCGAAGAAAGTCAATGTGAAGGCTTCATGAAAAGCAAACAGGGTGCCTCAGAGCTACCTCAACATAAAAAAATCCAGAAAGAAAAATTTGCAATCAGTTATTCATTTCAGCAAGAAGTTATTATTTCAAGCATTAACACTCCCAGTACATCTAACATATGATTTTGAAATAACATTACATTATTTGTATGTTAAGAATGGTATATTTGGTATTATAAAAGGCAAAATAGTTATGTAATCTTTTTTTATTGAAGTATAGTTGATTTACATTATCGTGTTTCAGGTGTACCGCATAGTGATTCAATTATTTTTGTGCAGATTATATTCCTTTTAGGCTATTACAAGATATTGAATATAATTCCCTATGCTTTACAGCAAATCCTGTTGCTTATCTATTTTATGTATAGTAAGTTTGTCACTGTTAATCCCATACTCCTGACTTGTCCCTCTGCCTTTACCTCTCCCCTTTAGTAACCATAAGTTTGTTTTCTATGTCTGTGAGCCTGTTTCTGTTTTACATGTAGATTCATTTGTATTATTTGTTAGATACCACACATAAGTGATATAATACAGTATTTATATTTCTATGTCTGGCTTATTTCACCAAGTCTAATATCCTCTGTTTATGCTGCCACAATGGCAATATTTCATTTTTTATGACATATTTCATTGTACATGTTTGTGTGCATATCATATCTTCTTAAGCCAATCATTAGTTGATGGGCACTTGGGCTGTTTCCATGTGTTGTATTGTGTATTTTAAATAGTATTGCCATGGATATTGTGTATATTTATCTTTTCAAATTAGGGTTTTCATTTTTTCCAGATATATACCCAGGAGTAGGATTTCAGAATCATATGGTAGTTCTATTTTAGTTTTATAAAGAACCTCCATACTGTTTTCCGTAGTGGTTGTACCAATTTATATCCCCGCCAACGGTGTAGGTGGGCTCCTATTTCTCCGCACCCTCTCCAGCATTTATTATTTGTAGACTTATTAATGATGGCCATTCTGACTAGTGCGAGATGATACCTCTTTGCAATTTTGATTTGTATTTCTCTAATAATTAGTGATGTTGAGCATTTTTTCATGTGCCTCTTGGCCAGCTATATCTCTTCTTTGGAGAAATATCTATTTGCATTTTCTGCCCATTTATCAACTGGGTTGTTTGTTTGATGTTAAGTTGTATGAGCTGTTTGTGTATTTGGGATATTAACCCCTTGTCAGTTGCATCATTTACTAATAATTTCTCCCATTCTGTAGGTTTTCTTTTCATATTTTTTGTCTTTTCATTTTATTGATGGTTTTCCTTTACTGTGCAAAAGATGATTTTTTAAAGTTACATTTGTGTATCTTTGCTTTTATTTTTTTCACCTTAGAGTGACCTAAGAAAATATTACTATGATTCATGTCAAAGAATGTTTTGGCTGTTTTCTCTTGTAGGAGTTTTAATGGTGTCATGTCTTACATTTAGGTCTTTAAGCCATTTAGAGTTTACTTTTGTCTATGTTGTGAGAGAATGTTCTAATTGGTTGATTTACATGTAGCTGCCCAGATTTCCCAACACCACTTGTTGAAGAGACTGTCTTTTCTCCATTCTTACCATCTTTGCTGTAGACTAACAGACCAAAGTTACATGAGTTTACTTCTTAGTTTTCTATTCTGTTCCATTGATCTATAAGTCTTTTTTTAATGCCAATATCACACTGTTTTGATTATTGTAGCTTTGTAATATAGTCTAAATTCTGCCCAGGATGTACTTTCAGCTTTGTTATTTTTCCTCACAATTGCTTTGGCAATTCAGGATCTTTTGTGGTTCCATGTCATTTTTAAGATTTATTTCTTCTAGCTCTAGGAAAAAGTCATAGGTATTTTGCTAAGGATTATATTAAAGTTGTAGATTGCTTTAGGTAGTACAGACATTTTAACAATATTCATTCTTCTAATCCAGCAGCAGGGGATGTCTTTCCATTTCTTTATAGCATCAATTCCCTTTATCAGTGTTTTATATTTCTCAGTGTATAGGTCTTTCACATCCTTGATTATGTTTATTTCTATATTTTATTCTTTTTGATGTAATCTGAAATGGGATTTTTTTGGAGTTTTTGGGGTTTTTTGCTTTATTTCTCTCATATTTCATTATTATTAGTGTAAAGAGACATAACTGACTTCTGTAGATTAATCTTTTATCCTGCTACCTTGCTGAATTCATTTGTGAGTTCTAATAGTTTTTGTGTGGAAACTTTAGAATTTTCTATAGACTAACATGTCATCTGCAAATAGTGACATTTTTGCCTCTTCCCTTACAATTTGGATACCTTTTGTTTTTCTTGTCTCATTGTTGTGGTGGCTAAGACTTCCAATCCTATGTTGAATAGAAATGATGAGAATGGACATCCCTGTCTTTTCCCTTAATGTAAGAGGAAGACTTTCAGCTTTTCATGGTTGAGTATTATATTGGCTGTGGGTTTTTCATAAATGACCTTTATTATGTTGAGATATGTTCCCTCTACACCCACTTTTGTGAGAGTTTTTTTGAATAGTTGTTGAATTTTTGTCAGGTGCTTTTACTTGTTGAGGTGATCAAGTGAGTTTTGTCTTTCCTTATGTTAATGTGGTGTATAACATTGACTTACATATTTTGAACCACCCTTGCAACTCTGGAATGAATCCAACTTGAAATCATTGTATATGGCCCTTTTTATGTGTTGTTGGTTTCAGTTTGCTAATAGTTTGTTGAAGATTTTTGCATCTATATTTATCAAAGATACTGGCCTATGATTTTCTTTTTTGGTAGTGTCTTTGTCAGGTTTTGGTATCAGGATGATAGTTGACTCATAGAATGAATTTGGAGTGTCCCTTGCTTACATGGTTGTGTAATCTTAATGCTAGCATCTTACAAAACTAAGAGAAAGGCATGTGTATTCAAAGGTACAATTTCCAAAACTGGATTTAATAATCTAGGAGTAGCCTAACTATAGATTTATGCCAGACCAGTTAGCACTTTTACTTGCATTTTCTTATCTATTTGCATCAATTTATTGAGATCATCTCTTTGGAAAATGTTCTCTTAATGGATTCCAAATTTCATTTTCATGGGGTAAAATAAGTATTTATTTCAAAGCCAAGAGCATAGGCCTTTTCACTGTATGGTAATGAATCTACTTGTTGGCATCAGAGTGACAGGAGTTACACAGGGGAGAAGTGATGTTGGTGCATCTTAAGAGATTCTTCTCCACTTTCACCTGGAATCAGCCAGCTGTCTTCCAAGGGAAAACTTGCCCCCAGGGGTTCCACAAAGGCAACATCCTGCTATACCCCCTTAATAATGTCTCCCATTGGGTTCTTACAGGAAAGCTGGTAGGAATTCCCCCAAACCTTCCTAAACGCTTTCAAGAGGCCCCTCTTGGAAAACAGAGACTGTCACGATAGATGTGGCTGCAATATGAAGGGAAATAGTAAGAGAGAAGAGAACAAGTGAGGAAGGAACTTTGAGGTTGGATGCATGCAAAAGTCCTGTAGAGTTGGTATCAGACATAGTAGCCTCATAAGTTGGTTATGGCTGGTTAGAAAATGGGAGATTTACTAGATGGACTTGGGAGGAGAGACTCACAGAACCTTGGAAAATGTGCAGTAACTAAGAGATCTTCACAGCCGAGAAGCCAGAAAAATCTGCCAAGACACTGCTGTTGCCATCACTACTGACACACTGACCAGACACCCTGCCATGGCTGCTTGTGGGATTTTAATCATCCTGGCTTCCTTGAGATGCAAAGTTCTGCATAGGAGAGTCTGGCCAGCTGAAACCAAGCCATGACTGCACCCTATTGCCAGGGGCAGGGAGAGATATTTGTTTCCTTCAGCTTCCCCTGTGGAATATGGGGCACTTGTTCACCAAGGCTTATATATTGGAGGGAGGACTTTCCCTCTAGATGAGAAGGGCATTGGAAGCTGAACCATTAAAAATGGGACAGAGGAGGAGTTCCCGTCGTGGCACAGTGGTCAGCGAATCTGAATAGGAACCCTGAGGTTACAGGTTCGATCCCTGACCTTGCTCAGTGGGTTAAGGATCTGGAGTTGCCATGAGCTGTGGTGTAGGTCACAGATACTGCTTGGATCCCACGTTGCTATGGCTCTGGTGTAGGCTGTTGGCTACGGCTCCAATTAGACCCCTAGCCTGGGAACCTCCATATGCCACAGGAGCGGCCCAAGAAATGGCAAAAAAAGCCAATTAGACCCCTAGCCTGGGAACCTCCATATGCCACAGGAGCGGCCCAAGAAATGTCAAAAAGGAAAAAAAAAAAATAGGGCAGAGGACAAAGGTATCCATATTAAAAGTATTCAGGAAGTTGTTAACTAGGCTCAGATTTTTTTAAAAAGTATTATCTGTTCTTTTGCAATGAAAAACATTTTCTATTATTTAGGGAAATTATTTGAGACCAAGACTATCATCCCCCCCCAAATTTTAAAGGCAGTTTTGTGATACTCTGCTGATTCATACCTAGGATCAGCCACATAGATTTGAAATTCTTCCTTAGGTACCTTGGGACTACTTTAAAAACCATCTCAGAATTCTATGAATGTTCAACAGAAACCATCAAGGTTAACCCATAATCTAATTCTACAGATGGCAGAAGGTATAAGGAGCAACAAACCTGAGAAGTCACTCATAGGCTGGGTGTGGGTAAGATAAGAGCTGGAATTAGGAAAACAACTTAGACTTAATAAAACATGAGTGTGATTAGGGCCAAATCTGAGGGAAGGGGGTCATCCTTGGGCATCACTAAGGAAATAAAATCTTGATACTGGAGGGAGATAGAGGGCCAGATATTATCTAAATGAGCAAGTGTTACAGGTGGTATTTTGGAGTTCCCATTGTGGCACAGCATAAACAAATCCAATTAGTATCCAGGAGAATGTGGGTTCGATCCTTGGCCTCACTCAGTGTGTTAAGGATGCTGTGAGCTGCAGTGTATGTTGCAGATGCAGCTTGGACCTGGTGTTCTTGTGGCTGTAGTGTAGGCTGGCAGCTATAGCTCCAATTTGACCCCTAGCCTGGGAACTTCCATATGCCGCAAGTGCGGCCAAGAAAGAAAGAAAGAAAGAAAGAAAGAAAGAAAGAAAGAAAGAAAAAAAGAAAGAAAGAAAGAAAGAAAGAAAGAAAGAAAGAAAGAAAGAAAGAAAGAAGAAAAAAGAAAGAAAAGAAAAGAAAGAAAAAGAAAAAAAAAACACAAAACATTGTATTTTACTGGGGGGAAGAGAACCAGAAGAAATGCATCTTGACCACAACACAAATCCAGACCATGTGCTTAATGAGTATAAGGGTTGCTTAAGGAAGAATGGAGCTCTTCCGGCAAGCACAGGTGAGTGGTCCTGGTGTTGCACTGCATACAACTGAGGCTATGACCAGGAAGAATAACTAATACTGGTTTATATGCACAAGATAATATCATTACTGGTGCTCTTTCTGTTTTTACCATGTGAATGCCTGGATCTTAACAGAGGAGAAAGTGTCCCACTGCAATACACATTACCAAAGAGAACTTCCAATTTCTCTTTTAAAAGAAACATTATTTTTGCTTGAGCAATTTCCTAATACCTCTCCTCCAGGTTCTATCTATTCTATGCATCCTGCTCTCACCTACCAGTTTTGCCTTCACTATACTTTCCTTCCCACCTATCTTCTCTCTTCAGAATACTTCTTTTGCTCTCAACAATTAAACAGGAAAAATCCCCACTTGGCTTTCTAGAGAATGCTCTGGGCTCTCTTCCTATCCAAACCCTGCTCTGCTCTAGGACCTGCTGGACTCCATCATCCTCTACTAACATTCTCTAATTTTCAGTCTGAAATTACTCTCTCCACTCTGAACAATAATTGTCCTCATGTACCACTGGGTTATTTTTATTTCACGCTCTTAGGTATTTTTGTGAATATTTATCCTCTTCTCTCCCAACAAGATTATTAGCTTCCTGCACAGAGGAGGAGCTCAATAGTACTGGTCAGCTGAAGTGGGAAGGCAGCAAAGTACACTGGAAGAATGTGAGCTTTGAAACTGTATAAATCTTTTAAGCCTCACTTGGACTATTGGAGATTTACTTTCTTCATATGTAAAATGGGGATAGTAAAATCCACTGCACAGAATTGCTGTGATGTCTTGAAATTATATGTAAAGCTCTTGGCACACAGTAAGTGTTAAATAAGTACTAGGCATTTGTAGTTTTATATCATAAAAATAGGGGGCAGAGATATCCTTTTTTTGTTTGTTTTTTTGTTTTGTTTTTTTAGGGATGCACCAGGCTAGGGGTCTAATCTGAGCTACAGCTGCCAGGCTATGCCACAGCTACAGCAACACCAAATCTGAGCTGTGTCTGTGACCTATACCACAGCTCTCAGCAATACCAGATCCTTAACCCACTGAGCGAGGCCAGGGATTGAACCCTCAACCTCATGGTTCCTAGATGGACTCATTTCTGCTGCACCATGATGGGAACTCCAAGTGATATCCTTTTTAGTTTTAAAGTCAGTTATAGATAGAGAGGTATAGGTATATAGGTATAAATCATATTTCAAATAGAATAAATAGTGTTTTAGGAATAAGATATATATACATATATAGCAGAAGTATAACAATTATTAGTCTTTCCTTCCAACATGTACAGATTTTAGGTAAATAAAAAAGAACTAGCTTTTTAAAAGATTTGTTGGGTATATAAAAAAGAGTCAGCTTTTAAAAGGTTTTTTTTAAAAGGTCACGTTAATATGCATTTGTAAGTACCCAAATATTTCAGTTTTACATCTAGAAACTCTAGTTTTTAGGTAATAGACATTTGATTATCATTTGCAATAAGATAATTATTAAGCCTTGAAAAAAAATTTTAGTATGAATCATAATTCATACAAAAAGTATGGATAATAGTATAACAACAGCCAGGTCACTTTAAAAGATGTTTCTCTATGAAATGAACAGTGTTAGAGAGTGAATAGTACTTGATAAGTTAAAAAATGGTACTAGTGCTGGGGGACTTCAGCCTTTAAAGAATAAAGTAGTACAAACTGAAATAGAAAATTAGTATATTGTTTGTACATTAACCATCCACCATGCTACCCTCTTTCAGTAATTCTTGGGTGAAATGTTTACCTAAGAAGAGAGAACTGCTAAACAAAATTGACAAACCTCTAGCCAAACTCACAAAGAAGAAAAGAGAGAGGACCCAAACAAAAAAATAACAAAAGAAAAAATGATACTAGAGAAATACAAATAATCATAAATTACTCTAAACAATTATATGCCAACAAAATAGACAACCTAGAATAAATGGATGAGTTTCTAGAAACATACAGCCTGCCAAGACTGAGTTAAGAAGAAATAATCTGAACATACTGATCACTAGAAGTGAAATAGAATACAATTAGCAAAACAAACAAACAAAAAAACCTTCCTGCAAACAAAAGTTCTGGACTAGGTGGCTTCACTCGGGAATTCTACCAAACATACAAAGAACTTATACCTATCCTTCTCAAACTGTTCCAAAAGTTGTTCTGTGAATCCACCATCACCCTGATACCAAAATCAGACAAAGGTAGCACACATACTCAAAAAAAAAGAAATTACAGGTCAACGCCTTTGATGAATATAGATGTAAAAATCTTCAACAAACTATTAACAAAGTGAATCCAACAACACATAAGAAGGATCATGCACTATGATCAAGTTGGATTCATTCCATGGGTGCTAGGATGGTTCATCATATGCATGTCAATCAATGTGCTATAGCACATCAATAAGACAGAAGACACGTGATAATTTCATTAGATGCAGAAAAAGCACTTAACAAAACTCAACATCTATTCACAAAAACTCTCACCGAAGTGGGTACAGAGGGAACATATCTCAACATAATAAAGATCATTTACAATAAACCCGCAACCAATATAATATTCAACCATGAAAAGTCTTCCTCCTACTTTCAGGAAAAAGACAAGGATGTGCACTCTCATCATTTATATTCAACATAGGATTGGAAGTCTTAGCTACCACAGCAATCAGACAAGAAAAACAAAAGATATCCAAATTGTAACAGAAGAGGTAAAAGTATCACTATTTGCAGATGACATGATAATCTATATAGAAAACTCTAAAGTCTGCACACACAAACTATTAACCCCCAAATGAATTCAGCAAGGTAATAGGATAAAAGATTAATCTGTTATATTTCTTTATATTAACAATGAAATATCAGAGAAAGTAAAAAAAAATCCATTTAAAAATCACATAAAAAGAATAAAATATCTAGGAATAAACCTAATCAAGGATGTGGAAGACCTATATGCTGAGAACTATGAAACACTGATAAAGGGAATTGAAGATGATATAAAGAAATGAAAAGATATCCCCTGCTATTAGATTGGAAGAATTAATATCACTAAATGGCCTTACTACCCAAGGCAATCTACAGATTTAACACAATCTTTATCAAAATACCAATGTCTTTTTCATAGAACCAGAACAAATAATCCTAAAATTGACATGGAACCACAAAAGCCCCTGAATTGCCAAAGCAATTCTGAGGAAAAAGAACACGACTTCAGACAATACTACAAAGCTGCAGTAATCAAAACAACATGGTATTGGCACCAAAAAAAAAAAAAAAACCCAGACAATTGAAAAGAATAGAGAACTTATAAACCTACACACCTGTTAATCTTCAACAAAGAAGGCAAGAATATACAATAGAGAAGACAGTCTCTTCAATAAGTGGTGTTGGGAAAGCTGGGCAGCTACATGTAAATCAATCAAATTAGAGCATTCTCTCATACCATATACAAAAATAAACTCAAAATGATTTAAAGACCTCAATGTAAGGCATGACACCATAAAACTCCTAGAAGAGAATATAGGCAAAACATTCTTAGACATAAATCATAGCAATATTTTCTTAGATCAGCCTCCCAAGATGAAAAAAATAAAAGTAAAAACATGCAAAAGGGACCTAATCAAACTTATAAGATTTTGCACAGTAAAGGAAATCACAAACAAATGAAATGCAGTCTACAGGATAAGAGAATATTTATTTGCAAATAATGTGACTGACAAGGGCTTAATTTCTAAGTTACATAGAAAACTCATAAAACTCAATATCAAAAAACAATCCAATCCCCCCCCACAAAAAAAAATGGGCAGAAGACCTAAATAGACATTTCTCTAAATAAGACTTATGGATGGCCAACAAGCACATGAAAAGATGTTCAACATCACCAATTATTAGAGAAATGCAAAGCAAAATTGCAATGGTGTATCACCTCATACTAGTCAGAATGGCCATTATAAAAAATCTACAAATAATAAATGTTAGAGAGGGTGTGGAGAAATAGGAACCCTCCTACACTGTTGGTAGGAATGTAAATTAGTGCACCTACTGTGGAAAATAGTATGGAAGTTCTTTATAAAACTAAAATTAGAACTACCAGATGATTCCAAAATCCTACTCCTGGACATATACCCAGAAAAGATGAAAACTAAAAATATAGACGTGGAGTTCCCATTGTGGCTCAGCAGAAACAAATCTGACTAGCATCCATGAGGATGCAGGTTCGATCCCTGGCCTCACTCAGTGGGTTAAAGATCTGGCCTTGCCATGAGCTGTGGTGTAGGTCACAGATGCAGCTCAGATCCCGCATTGCTGTGGCTGTCACGTAGGCCAGCAGCTACAGCTCTGATTTGACCCCTAGCCTGGAAATCTCCATATGCCATGAGTGTGGCCCTAAAAAGATACACACCAAAAAAAAAAATACATGTACCCCACTGTTCACAGCAGCACTATTCACAATAGCCACAATATGGAAACAACCCAAATGTCTATCAACAGATGAATGGCTAAAGAAAATGTGGTATATATACAATGAAATATTATTCAGCCTTAAAAAATGACATATTGCCCTTTGCAGCAACATGAATGAACCTAAAGACTATATCATACTAAATGAAGTCAGAGAAAGACAAATATCATATATCCCTTGTATCTGTAATCTTAATAATAAAAATCTATTTACAAAGAAGAGACTCACAGACATAGAAAACAAACTTATGGCTACCAAAGGGTAAAAAGGATGGGAGGGATAAATTAGGAGTATGGTTTGATAGATACACACCACTATATATAAAATAAGCAATAAGTGCTTATTGTATAGCATGGGGAATGATGTTCAATAGCTTGTAATAACCTATAGTGAAAAAGAATCTGAAGCTGTACACCTGAAACTAATGTAATATTGTAAATCAACTGTAGTTAAATTTAAAAGAAGGAAAGAAGCAAGTAACTTTTTGGAAAATTCCATATAGTCTTCTATAAAAATCCACCCAATACTGATGACAAATATTCCTTTACTACAAGGCATATTTTCTGCCACTGCAATTCAATGGAATATGAGATAACAAGCTGAAATAGTCTTTTACATAATCTTTTGTTGAATTATTGATGTCATCTCTTTTTATAAGACAAAATGTCAAAATGATAGTTATGGCTTCTAACCAACTCCAAGTTCAGGACAGCATTTCTGTCTTTGATGTTTCATTATCTTATTTCATGAAGATAATCATGGAAAAGATTATGGATATTTAAAAGAAACCAACTAATAAAAGTTTAGCTGAAATTCATCAAAGGTGGTTTTATGCATAAAATACTATCTTTAAGAGATTGATTGGAAGAATCATCAATTGAAGAAGCTTAAATCTAGAAGATAATGTGATCCAACCGTGACTTTGTGATTATTGGATGCTTTCTCTTTGCCCCTCCTCCACCTGCCTTTGGCAGTAGGACTCTAAGGGCTATAGAAACAGACTTTCTTGCTCTCTGGCTTTGATTTATTAACTAATGGAGAGTCCCTGTAGGATGTCAAAAGAAAGCAGTATTTTCAGGATCCTCCAGATGGATGCCTACATTAATGAAAAATCATAATTCATATCAGGGAACCCTTTCCATCCAGATTTTTCTAATTAGTCCCCTCCCTCTTCTTGTCCTTTCAGGCTCAAGTGTGGTAAGAACTGTTGCTAAGCCTGGATACTGCCCTACCTGCTCTGGTTTCTCACCCATGGTGGGTCTCAGATTATAACTTGCATTGGAATCACCTGGAGGGTTTCTTAAAGCCAGGTTACTGGTTACCCTCAGGGCAATTTTCTTTTTTTTCTTTTTAGGGCCACATCTGTGGCATATGGAAGCTCCCAGGCTAGGGGTCCAATCAGAGCTACAGCTGCTGGCCTATGCGACAGCACTGCAGGAACTGAGCCACACCTGTGACCTACACCACAGCTCAAGGCAATGCCAGAACCTTAACCCACTGAGGCCAGGGATAAAACCGCATCCTCATGGATACTTGTCAGGTTCATTACCACTGAGCCACAACAGGAACTTCCCTCAGGGCAAAATTTGAATCTTAAACTGAGGTGGCTGCTAATTTGCATTTTTAACAGGTTCTCAGGTGATGCTGGAACCACTGCCATCTAGCCCTCTACCTTGACCACCTTTTTATCAACTATCCTAACTTGAGTTTGCTATCTCTTCCTTCTGGAACCTTGACTAATAAAAACGGCTAAAAAAAGAAAACTGGCTGAAAATGACAAAAGTTTGTTTTATGATTAAGCATGATTTCCAGGTACTTGTTTGAAAAAATCTTTAAATCAAAAAAGAGAAAGCTGTAGGGATTTAGGAAATAATTTTGTCCAATAATTAACTTTGAGAGCAGAAAAAATGTGGATAAAGAGAGGTCAAATGATTTACCAGCCAGTTGGTATCCTGCTTCTCAGGGAGGTCTCTCCAGGACGCTATGATGCTTTCCTTTTTTTGGCCAAGCCTGCGGCATGTAGATATTCCCGGGCCAGGGATCTAACCCAAGCCACAGCAGCAACCCCAGTCAGAGCAGTGACAATGCCAGCTCCTTAACCCACTGCACCACCAGGGAAATCCCTGTGCTGCTTCTTATTATACAGTAGCTCTTACCCCTTCCACCCCCCTGCCATCTCCCATCCCCTGGATTGTGTCATCACCTCTGTGTTTCCATCATCTTCAGGTTTGGGCACCAGTGGTACATATGGTTTTTCACCTATGCATGCACCAAAAGTTGCAGGCAACTCAGGATAAGATCTCTAGCTCAGTTTTCAGCGTAGGGCTTAGTAGAATCAAATGTTTCATTGACATGTTGTGCTCATGGGAGATAAGAGTCAATGGCAAAACCCTCCTTTGAATACTATCTGAGAGTCTGGTCTATCTATTATCTTCCAAGTCATCTTGCACTCACTCACAGTGAAATTCATCTGACACTCTGCTTCTCTCACCTACTTTCCAAAGACCTTTTTTCCCACTTAATCTTTATCAACTTGGCTTTTCAAGTTTTTATCTGAGAACCCAACATCTTACCCTCTGTTTGTTTAAGCAATTGCTTTACCCAGCAGCTGTAGTTCTTTGCCTTTTCTGCTTTGAAATTTCTAAGTGGAAACCCAAGGAATTGTCTGCCCAGCTGCACCCACACTTTCCTGGGAGCTGCAGCCTGTTTCGGTGTTCTCTAGCCACAGAAATCAGCAAAAGACACAAATTCCTTCGTCAAGATTTTTGGCTATGGCAACCAGATTCTCCCAGGAGCCTAAAATCATGAGATTAGAAACTTGAGATCTTTGAACAATCAAATTTTCTGCAGAGAAAGGCAAGTGGCAGCTAAGTGAGAAGAAATAGAGCTGGTATCCAGCAGTGAGAGATGGGAGGGTGGGGGGTGCCCTGTTTAACTGAGCCACACCCTGGGTTCCAGCTGTTCTTGAGGTTTAGGAACATCCCTGACCATCCTATCCTTTGGTTGATAAGCTCCTAAAAACTCCCCATTTTTTGCTTAAACCAGTTCAGTTTGAATTTATATTATATAAAGTCAAATATTATGATTAATAAAGTGGCACAAATGGTCATTTCTGTTTACGTGATCATTAGTAGTTTTAATAGCATGTCCTATGGACCATTTAACCTATACAACACTCCTCAGATGTGAGTAGATTGGGAGATAAAATTGAGGTTGAGAGAAGACTGCAAGGCCATCTTCTGCCTTAATATTTGCTACTATACATGGCTGAGCCCACATTCCTACCAGGTCTCCCCACATTTAAACAATCTGTGTTATTAACCACTATGCTCTTTCTGGATCTCAGTTAGACCCAAGTTCCTTTTCAAGTAATAGACAAGTGTAGAAGAACAGAGTTTTCAATGCTCTTTTTACTCAGATTTCAGCATCTTGAAGTTAACATCTTATCATTAAGTTTCATTGCATGCATATTCCACCTCTGAGTATTTGCTCCTATGATTTTCTCTGACTCAGCATAAAATTCTGCCTGGCACAATCCTGCTCATCTTTCAAAGCCAACTTTTATGTAACCTCCCATAGAGTCTTTCCTACTCCAGGCTGTATGAATCACTCCCTTCCTTTCTTCTTACTCCCCAGCTCACATTACAGTTAACTGGTTACATGCCTGACTCTAATACTATGTTGAGAGCTCCATGCAGCTGTGGATCATTTCTTCATCATTTGTCTAATTCCCATTCCTGATGCAATACCTACCTTAGAGTAGGTGCTTTATAACTACTTGTTGAATCAAATTGATTTAGGGAGCATGCAGAGAGCCTAAACAGTACAGATGAAGAAATCATATTCTTATGCCTGGACAATTATGAAAAATAGCACAAAGTAGCCTAAATGCCATGGTTTAAGTAGGCAACTGTGGTTACAAGGGGCAGGGGGACTGTCTGGTGTGACTAATGGGAGACTTCCAACCCATCACTCCTAATACAGTTTATTCTCGATAACTATCAAAGTCTGAACACTGTTCACTAACTGAATTTTCAGTATCTAGGCACTCACTGTGGCATATAAAATACAATATAAATGATTTATTTATGATCCTTGACTGCATCCCAGGTGACATTCAGAATATTTATTTTTGTCAGGGCTGACTTTGTATTGAATTGAATGGTACATGACCATATAGCATGGGCCAGTGTCTTCATTTCCAGAATTGGAAATGACTGTGTCATAGATCAAGCCCTGAACATACCTCTGGGCCTGGCTCTGAAATTTAAGCTTGCCTTTTTAGGACAATGGTTTAAATATCTATAGTGGCTCAATTGTTCTCGGGTCTCTTCCATGAATCAGCAAGTGGGAGGCAGTTGGCAGCAGGCAATGAGATTTGAGCTGTACTGCACAGAAGCCAGGAAAATGAGGAAGCAAGAGAAATCGCTGATTTTGCTTATCAATCCAATATTTGCTAACTAAATATGATTTACCTACTTTTTATCTCAACCACATCTCAACTTCCTACCCAAAGCCATTTTTGGACTTTCTTCTTTACACCTACAACTGCTGAATAATCACAAAATGAAACCTGATATGCACCCAAAAAAGCATGAGAAGACAAACCTCATGTAAACATAAATTATAAAGATACTTGAAAGATAAAGTAAAAATGATTTTTGTAGTATCTGAGTGTCAGCCTCTCTTGAAGAGCATGAATAAATGAGAGTTCCCTGAATTTTAGACAGACTCTTCACTGAATTTGAATGTTCAATTAGAAACACAGCTGTGTTGGAGTTCCCCTTGTGGCTCAGTGGAAACGAATCTGAGTAGGAACCATGAGGTTGCAGGTTCGATTCCTGGCCTCGCTCAGTAGGTTAACGTTAGAGCGTTGCCGTGAACTGTGGTGTAGGTCACAGATATGGCTTGTATCTGGTGTTGCTGTGGCTGTGGTGTAGGCCAGCAGCTGTAACTCTGATTGAACCCCTAGCCTGGGAACCTCCATATGCTGCAGGTGAGGCCCTAAAAAGAAGAAAAAGAAAAAGAAAATAAAAGAAAAACAGCTGTGAGGCACAAGATGGTGGAGTTAAAAAGACCCTAAGCTCATCTCCTCTCAGAGGCACAGCAAATTCACTAGTATTTATAGAGCAACCATCACCGAAAAAGACCAGAACCTACCAGAAAAGATCTTCTACAACTAAAGCTGTAACAAATGGACGACAACAAGACAATAGAAGGGATGGAGTTGTGATATAGTCAAACCCCAAGTCCCTAGGTGGGCAATCCACAAACAGAATAATTACAATTGCTGCAGTTCTCCCAAAGGTGTGAGAATTCTTAGTCCCCACATCAGGTTCCCCAGCCCAGGGGTTCTGCACTGGGAAGAAGAGCCCTCAGAGAATTTGGCTTTGAAGGCCACAGAGCTTACTTTGGGGAGTCCCAGAGGCCTGGGGAAACAGAAGGTTTCATTCTTAAGGGACTCACACAAATCTCACAAGCTCTGGAAACCAGGGTAGAAGCAGTAATGATAGGAAGCTGGATCAGACCTACCAGCTGATCCTAGAAAGTCTCCTGGAGAGGCAGGTGGTAACTCCAGCTCACCCTGGGGACACAGACTCCAAGAAGCCATTTTTGGGAGCTCCTTCTACCACATGGACACTGGAGATGGCAAGCAGCATTCTGGAATCTTCTCTCTAGCTTCTTATCCCCATAAGCCAGCCCCACTGCAGTCACAAGTTCTGGAATCCTTAAACCAAGCCATGAATTAAATACTGATGCAATCTCACATACCAGCTTAAGGGGTTCCTTAAGACCCCCTGAGCCCACAGACACCTCTGGACATGGCCCTGCCCATCAGATGACCCAGGACCTGGCCCCATGCACCAGTGCATAGGCAATAGACCCAAGATCCCCCAGGCCCTCCAGCCAGAGATCCTAGGGCCCAGGCCCCGTCCACCAAAGAGCTTTCCCTAGCATCAGGCCCAGCTCCACCCACCAACTGGCAGACACTAGCCACAAAAAGTAGCAACATTACAGACTGTGGACCATACTTGCCCTAGGACTGGTGGGCCTGGTTCCCACCAACTGACACGCCAATACAAGCTTCAAGACTCCAGGTTCTGCCATCAACTATGTCAGGAAACAGCCCTATGCACCAGGAGTCTTACAGATGCCCTGGGACCCCTGAGCCCTGAAACCATAATAACCCAGGACCCAGTTGTCTACCAGTGGGCTGGCACTAGTCCCAGGACCTGGCTTCATCCACCATCAGGGAGGCAATAGCATCAGATTCTCCAGGATCCTGACTTCACCCAGCAACAGCTCAACACTAGCCCTGGGGTCCCCAGGGTTCTGAAGTCAGCTGACTCATGACCTAGCCCTACCAACCAGCAGCTGGCAGCCTTCACATAAGGCAGGACATGGACACCAACCAGACCAGAGCCAAATAAGCCTAACAGACTGGTGACATAGTCCACCACAACAGAAAGATCCACACAGCCCTCATAGAAGGAATCCCTAGAGCATATAGGTATGATTACAAGAGAGAAGTATTCTGCTGGGACTCATAGGACATCTCCTACCAAAGGCCACTTATCCAAAGTTGGGAAATGTAACCAACTTACCAGATAAAAATAAAAATCAAAAATTATGTAAAAAATGAAGCAATAGAGGAACATACTCCAAATAAAAGAATAAGATAAAGCCCCAGAAGAACTAAGTGAAGTGGAAATAGTATATCTGAGAAAGAGTTCAGGGTAATGATCATAGATGATCAAAGAACTTGGGAAAAGAATGAATACACAGGTTGAGAAGTTTGTATTTTCTAACTCTTTGTAAAAAAAAAATTCTAAGAATAATAGAAGGAAATGATGAATATAATAACTGAAATGAAAAATACTTGAGAGGAAATCAAGGCTAGACTAAATAAGGCAAAGGAACAGATCAACAAGCTGGAAGACAGAGTAGTAGAAATAACTGAGGTTGTACAGAAAAAAGAAAAAATAATGAAAAGAAATGAGGACAGTGTAGAGATTTCTGGGACAACATCAAGTACGCTAATATTAATTCACATGATAGGGGTCCAAGAAGGAGAAGGGCAGAGTGAGAACATAGTTGAAGATTTAATAGCTGAAAACTTCCCTAGCCTGGGAAAGGAAACAGACATCCAACTCTGGGAAGTGCAGAGAGCCCTGTACAGGATTAATCCAAAGAGGAGCATACCAAGACATATTGTAATTAAAATGGTAAAAATTGAAGATAAAGAGAATGCTAAAAGCTGCAAGGGAAAAACAATACATTACATAAAAGAGAACTCCCACAAGGTTATCAGCTGACTATTCAGCTGCAACTGCAGGCTATAAGGGAGTGGCATGATATATTTAGAGTGAGGAAAAGGAAAAACCTACAACCAAGAACACTCTGCCCAGCAAGGCTCTCATTCAGATTTGATGAGAGCTCATATCTTCCCACATAAGCAAAAGCTAAAAGAGTTCAGCACATCATACCAGATTTAAAAGGAATGTTAAAGGAACTTCTCTAAGCAAAAGGACACAGCAAGAAACACAAAAATCACAAAAGGAAAAAGCTCATCAGTAAAGGCAAATATACAATAATGGTAGGAAATCATCCACTCACAAAGCTAGTAGAAAGATTAAAAAATAAAAGTAGTAAAAATCACCTATATCCCCAATAAGCAGTAATCATGAGAGGAGGAGAATACAAATGTAGAATTATTGAAATGCATTTGAAATTAAGAGATCAGCAATTTAAAACAATCTCACACACACACACACACACACACACATACATAATCATATAAAAACGTAATGGTAACCACAAACCAAAAGCTTATAATAGAGGCACCCACACAAAAGAAAAAGGAATCCAAACATAACACTAAAGATAGTCATCAAATCACAAGAGAACAAAAAAATAAGAAAGGAATAAAGACCTACAAAACCAACCCAGAAACATTTTTTTTAAGTGGCCTTAAGAATGTACATATCAATAATTACTTTAGGAGTTCCTTTGTGGCACAGCAAGTTAGGGATCTAGCATTGTTACTGCAGCAGCTGGGGTCACTGCTGTGGCACAAGTTTGATCCCTGGCCTGGGAACTTCCACATAATTACTGCAGGCACAGCCAAAAAAATAAATAAATAAAAAGAATTACTTTAAATGTGAATGTACTAAATGCTCCAATCAAGACACAGAGTAACTGAATGAATCCAAAAACAAGGCACACATAGGCTTTTGAAAGTGAGGGATGGAAAAAGGTATTCCATGAAAATGGAAATCAAAAGCCAGGGTAGCAATACTTCCATCAGATAAAATAGACTTTAAAATAAAGACTGTTACAAGAGACCAAAAAAAAGGACATTACACAATGATCAAGGGATCAATCTAAAAAGATGGTAACAATTGTAAATATACATGGACTCAATACAGGAGCACATAAATACATAAAGCAAATATTAATAGACATAAAGGGAGAAATCAACAGTAACACAATACTAACAGGTGATTTTAACACACCACTTACATCAATGGACAGATCATTCAGGCAGAAAATCAACAAGGAAACATTACCCTTAAGTGACACATTAGACCTGATGGATTTTATAGATATATAGAGAGAGAACATGCCAAAAGCAATAGTGTGTGGTCAGAAAAGATGCTTGATATGATTTAAGTTTTCTTAAATTTATTGAGGTTTGTTTTGTAGTGTAATATGTGACCACACACTATGAGACAAGAAATCAACTACAAGAAAAAAACTGCAAAAAAAAACACAAAACACTAACATGCAGAGACTAAACAATGCTACTAAACAACCAATGAATCACTGAAGAGATCAAGGAGGAAATTTAAAAATACCTGGAGACAAATGAAAACAATAACACAATGATCCAAAATCTATGGGACACAGCAAAAGCCATTGTAAGAAAGAAGTTTATAGCTGTACAAGCTTATCTCAGGAAAGAAAAATCTCAAATGATCTAATTTTATACCTAAAGGGGCTAGATAGCAAAGAACAAACAAAAATCAAGTTAGTAGAAGGAAATAAGTCATAAAGATCAGGGCAGAAATTAGTGAAACAGAGACTAAAAAGCAATAGAAAAAAATCAATAAAACTAAGATCTAGTTCTTTGAAAAGATAAGTAAAATTGATAAATCTTTAGCCAGACCCATCAAGAAAAAAAGGGTGTCCAAGAAAAAAAGTGTGTCCAATAAAAGCAGAAATGAAAAAGGAGAAGTAACAACTCATACCACAGAAATACAAAGGATAATAAGAGAGCAACTGTATGCCAATAAACTGGACTACCTAGAAGAAATTCCTAATTTTGTACAGTCTTCCCAAGGAAGAAATAGAATACATGAACAGGCTAATTCAATAATCAGTAATTTAAAAAAAAAAACTTCCGGTAAACAAAAGTCCAGGACCAGATGGCTTCACAGGTGAATTCTACGAAATATTTCACGAAGAGTTAACACCTATCCTTCTCAAACTATTCCAAAAAAATTGCAGAGGCAGGAACCCTTCCAAACTCATTCTATGATGCTAGGCATCACCCTGATACCAAAACCAGATAAAGATATCACACACTAACCAAAAAATCATAGGTCAACATAATGCAAAAACATAGATGCAAAAATATGCAATGAAATATTAGCAAACCAAGTCCAACAATACATCAAAAGGATAATACACCATAATTAAGTGGACTTATCCCAGGGATGCAAGAGTTTTTCAATATCTGCAAACTTAGCAATGTGATATACTACCATGAACAAATTGAAGAATAAAAACTGTATGATCATCTCAATAGATGCAGAAAAAGCTTTTGGCAAAATTCAACTTCCATTTATCATTAAAAACTTTCAGAAAGTAGGCGTAGAGGGAACCTACTTGAACATAATAAAGGCAATATATGACAAGCCCACTACTAAAATCATACTCAAGGGTGAAAATCTGAAAGCCTTTCCTCGAAGACCAAGAACAAGACAAGGATGCCCACTCTCACTACTTTCATTCAACACAGTATTTGCAGTCCTAGCCAGAGCCAAGGAGACACAGCAAAGCTGGATTTTAGTGATTGATAAATCTCATGGAAAAATGTACAGTGGATTTAACTGGAGACCCTGTTGGCAGTTTTACATTTATAAATTCAATAATCAGCCTTAGGAAGAAAAGGGAGGAAGCAAGCCTGACATCACTTTGCTTTCTTTGAGGTAAACTATTAGACTGTGATAACAATTCCAATTCAGAATAGTTATGTTAGCCCAAACAATACCTTCTCATTTTCATTTCTAGTTGACGAATTTTTCTAAAAAGACCCTTTTTCTTAGGAACATAGACCTTGCCAACCAAGCATTTTCTTTGTAGGAACGCCTTTTGTAAAATTAGAAATGAATTCAATGAATGTTCCGTATATTTTATTTCCAAGGCATTTAAAATCTGGTTTTTTTTCCTCCAGGAAATTCTCAAACTGGTACAAATTCTTTCTTCTCAGGTACCTCCAGATCATCAGTTACTCGTTGTAAACCAGGAGCCAATTGCCCCAGTTCACACAGTAGCATCAGTAGACAACTGTCCCCTCTATCTGTCACCGAAGATTCTTCTGCTCCTATTCTTGAACTTCAGAGTCGAGGATCCTCTGGAGTTTGTGGACATAGGACTGAGAGGCAGAACAGATCAGGTATGTTCACGACCATCTCTTAAATAACAGTACATCTAGGTAAGCGTCTAACCGGCAATGAAAGTTCTCAACTTTGGCAAAGGATGTAGAGATGTTACAAGGACTCTCAAGAGTGGGTGTGGGGAAAGTTTATCAAGTGGGAGGAAAAAGAAGGAAAATGTATAGATATAATCTGTTAATTGTATATGGTATAATAGAGAAATAATACCAAAACCTACAGTTGGAGGGCTTAACACATGGTTAAACAAAGACTTCTAGTGAAGTTTACAAGGAAACTAGCTTTCTATTTTTTTTTTTCTTTTTAGGGCCACACTCACAGCATATGGAGGTTCCCAGGGTAGAGGTCTAATCAGAGCTATAGCCACCGGCCTAAACTACGGCCACAGCAATGCCAAGTCTGAGCCGTGTCTGAGACCTACACCACATCTCATGGCAACACCAGATCCTTAACCCACTGAGCAAGGCCAGGGATTGAACCCACAACATCATGGTTCCCAGTCAGATTCGTTTCCACTGTGCCACAATGGGAACTCTAGCTTTCCATTTTTTATCTTGGTCTTGGGTTTTAGAAATAGCACATTGTACCCATTCTGAGAAAAGTAAAAGCATCACACACTCTGCTCTTTTCTTCATCAGGACTGCCTGTCCTTGGAACCCTTCTAGTTTTCCAAAATTTACACCTCCTTCAGGACACTTCACTTGCCTCCCTGATTAACATTTACTGAAAAATCAAGACTTGTAGCCTTTCCTCACATCCTGCTGACCACCAAATCTTGGGCTACTTGGGTTACTGGAATGGCTAGATAAGTATCCATGAGTGTCCCAGCAAATCTATCATTTTAAAAGGCAGCAAGGTCCACTAGGCTGCTGTCCAATACTGTTACATTTTGGTAGTGGACATCTTCCTTCCTTTCCCAGAGATACTCTCAATACCCAGGTCCAGGCTCAGCTCCTCTTATCAACTGACCATACTTCTTCCTGAAAAGGCCAAAACAATTGTATGCTAATAGATGCTTTCCCCTCTGCCTAAAAATGTCTCTGTTCTCTCACTTGCTAATTTGATAATTACCATTACTGTGAGGACCACCTTTGACTTTTGCGTTTGCTGCTGTTCAGAAGTTGACTCCTTCTTTGTATTCATGATCACCTCCTCTCCTTCTCTTCCACCTGCATTTTTAATCTGTCCTTCTCCATTGATTCCTTCAGCTTGGTCAGCAACATATTAAAATCTCCTACATCCTTCAAAGCAATAGTGGCAACAGCAAAATCAATACAATATTCTATCAAGATAAGTATGTAGGAAAACAAAAAACAAAAAACAAAAAAACCCCAAACCAAAACCTAGTAACTTTGAGAACATTAGCTTTAAAAAATAAAAAGAAGAGGAATGGTAACTCAGAGGACACAGATAAAGTAGAGAGGAGATGTTAAAAGCCTCTTCTAGGGTCCTACTAGTTTAAGAAGAGGTTTTCATGTGAGAAAATACATTTAAAAAAAAAAACACTATTTTTAAATGGAGTTTTAGCAACTATAGATCCCAAAGCTAAACTTTTTTAAGTGGAGAAAATGACATCTTGAATCTTCAGAAAGTTTTAATTGGCTTTAATAATTTGCAGTAATATTCTTATTATCCCAGTTATCTGCAGGACAGAATGTTCTGGTTAATTAAATACAGTTAATAAAGACTTACCCTATTTATCACATGTAGACTACAAATCTCAAAGATGTTCCACTAAAGACTACATGGGACATAATTTACCCTTTCTGGAAGGATTCAGAAGGCACTTGGGGGACATTCCTAGGCACCAAAAAGAAAAGAGAAAAGGCGAAAAATCTGAAGAGCAGCTCACCATGCTTTCATGAATGCTGTGGTACTTAACCTTGGAAGAAATCCCATGAGATAGATATTATCACTGTTTGACAGAGAAGCCAAGACTGGAACTAAACATGTACTTAGAGTTCTCCAATAGCAGGGCTAGGACTTTTACTCTTTTTCCATATTCCAGTGGCCTCTACCATCAATTTGTAGGACTCCAATCAAGGTTCATAGAAATGGATGGAACTCCTGGGAAATCAATTTTAATGAAACCTAAAACTCTAAATCTAAGCAGGACTATAGAAAATCATGTTTAAAATGTTCAGAAAAAAATAAAATGGTCAGAAAAATAGAAGACCTCTGGAGAGCCAGTCTTTCTATGGTATCTGTAGATGGTAAAATTAAAGAACTGTCAGCAATCAGATCTAGTAGCAGAAGAGAGAACAGTAAATATTATGGAGGGATTTAGGTGCTTTTGGTGTCATCAAACATACTCTCCATGGTATGATGATAGTACAGAGGCAATCTTGAAAGAAGGTGAAGGTGAAGGCAGATAAGAACCCAAGAGGACACTTAAAATCTTCATAGAATCATTTCTTTTATGAGATAGTCTCTGAGAACAATGTGATCCAAAGTCTAGTAGAGTACACTTTTCTCTTAATGTCACTTCTCTTAAGCCTAATGCAAGACTGCCATTCCTGCCAGGAAAAACAAAAACTTTTTCTCCAAACCATTTCTGAAGTTACCAGTGCTTAAACAGAGAGCTCAAACCTGAAACCTAGACAGAATGAGTATTCAGGATAAAATGTTTGAACCCTGGAGTCATACTGACCTGGGTTCAACCTTGAACAACCTTTAATGTAAGGTTCAGTTTTTTTTCATCTGTAAAATGGGGGTGGTAAAACCTACTTAATTGTGTAGGCTTGTGTTCCCTTCCCAGCCTCCCAATACAAGAGTTTCTTATACCCTCTTATTCATTTTTCCCTCTACTCTCTGTATAAGTCACATGATCATAGAGGGAATTTGAAGAACTGCTATCAAAAGCAGGTAGAGTCTACAGACAGCCAACAGGCATATGAAAAGATGCTCATCATTGCTAATTAGAGAAATGCAAATCAAAACTACAGTGAGGAACTGCCTCACACTTGTCAGAATGGCCATCATTAAAAAGTCTACAAATAACAAATGCTGGAGAGGGTGTGAAGTAACGGGAACCTTCCTGCACTGTTGGTGGGAATGTAAATTGGTACAACCACTATGGAAATAATCTGGAGGTTCCTTAAAAAACTAAAAAATAGAGTTGCCATATGCTCCTACTCCTGGGTACATATCCGGAGAAAACCATAATTGGAAAAGATACGTGCATGCACACCAATGTGCACAGCAGCACTATTTACAGTAGCCAAGACATTTAAACAGTCTAAGTGTCCATCCACAGAGTAATGGATAAAAAAGATGGGACACTACTCAGCCATAAAAAAGAATGAAATAATGCCATTCGCAGCAACATGGATGGACCTAGAAATCATATTAAGTGAAGTAAGTCAGAAAGACAAATACAATATGATATCACTTATATGTGGAATATAAAATATGACACAAATGAACTTATCTCACAGATATAGACTCACAGACATAGAGAATAGGCTTGTAGCTGCCAGGGAGAAGGGAAGTGGGGGAATGATGGACTGGGAATTTGGGATTAGCAGATGCAAATTATTATATATGGAATGGATAAACAACATGGTCCTGGTGTGTAGCACTATCCTGATAAACCATAATAGAAAAGAATATGAAAAAGAATATACATAACTGAATCACTTTGCTATACAGCAGGAACTAACACAATATTGTAAATCAATTATATTTCAATGAAGTAATTTTTTCCAAAAAAGAGCAGGTATAGTCTGTACACAGCCAAGGAGATAGCTAACTCATACTTCCAGACTCATCTCAGTGTCACTACATCACTGAAGTTTCTCCTGATCATTTCTCATCTCACCTCAACAAGTGCTTCTCCTCTGTCTCCATACAGCCTTGCATCTGCCATACTTGGCCATTATCACACTGAATTCGATGTGTTTTCTGGCCTTCCTCTAGATTAGGAGCTCAAGACTTTCACTGAACCCCTGGGACCTGACTAACACATTCCTAGTAGTCTCCATAGGACTTTTCTTAATAAATAAACTAATAAAATACCAGTTTTCATCTTCTGAAGGCCTAGGCCCTGATAATTCTGCTTATAAGACTTGAAAGTCCTCTAGTAATTGCTTGTGTCATCCTTACTTGGTTTATGTTCTCCATTGAAGAATTCACTGTCAAGGATTGCTACCCCTTTCCCCAAATAATTATATCAGGAAGCCTGGACAGGTAAAGGTAGAAACCATCCACTATTGCTTGCAACCTTGTGGGCTGCACCACGCTCTTCAGCACAGGATAAACTGTGTGCTTGAAGGAGGTGCCTGGAGACACAGCAGAATCTTGCAGCCAATTTTGCTCCCTTCCCCCAGGATTCTACTGGGGCCTGAGGATGACCACTGGACCCCTTTAACTTCCTGCTATGTACATAAATTCACTGTGTGGAACTTGCTTTCTCTATCAGGGAGAGGTGTTTATCACTTTCAGAGAGCTTTGACAATTTTCATGTGAAAAAAAAAATGCTATTAGATTTCCTTAGTAAATGTAAAAATATGAAGCAGAACTCATGATGCTCCCAGAAATACAGTAACTAGTAATTTGTTCTGAGGTGGAAAATAGTTTTGTGTAGTCCAGACTTGCTCTGTTTTGGGGACACATCCTTTTCAACTGAATAGTCATCTTTGCTGCAGTTTTTTAAAAAACAAAACAGGGGACTAAAACAACAAATACTTATTTCTTGTCTGCTTTTCATGCCAGCGCGGATATAGCGCTGCTTTGGCCAGGTTCTGCTCATTCTCCCACTTAGTCTGAAAGAGCAGGCCCTATTTGGGATTTTCCATGCCAAGGTCAGAAAGGAGGAGCCAGAGAGGTAATACGACCCTGGTTCACATCTGAATAGACAAAGCCAGTCATGTGGCCAAGGGCAAAGCCTTTGGAGCAGAAATGTGTAATGCTCTCAAAAGGAAGTGGGTAGGATAGAGCAGAGATCAGTAGAGCACCCACCAAGTTCATGAGCATTGTCATGGCCTGGATAGGGGTCCAGATACACACTGTATCTTACAGAGCAGAGATTCCAGAGAGAAAACGAACCAGAGTTATCTGTCTCTTCAGATGATGGTAGGAAAAAAACAAAACAAAACAAAACAAAAACCACTGGTGATTCTACTGTCTGCCTCTTTGTTTACTGTTTTATAACTTGATTTCCACACATTTGTATTCCTTTCCTATTTTCAGGGGATGATGGAACACAGGCTCATCCTGAGAACAGCAGCCAAGAAAACAGAATCAAGGCTCGCTGCCTATCCTGCACGTCCATGGTTCTGAAGGCTGTCTGGGGACTTTTGATCATCTTGTCAGTGTCGTCATCCTGGGTTGGAACCACGCAGATTGTAAAAATCACTTATAAGAACTTCTACTGTCCATTTTTCATGACTTGGTTCTCAACAAACTGGAATATTATGTTTTTCCCAGTCTATTATTCTGGTCACCTGGCCACTGCTCAAGAAAAGCAATCTCCGATGAAAAAATTTAGGTAGGTTTCATTTTCATGTGAAATGGCCAATAGGAGATGGTTTGAAATAATTTCATGCATCATTTCATCTCTTTGGAATATGAGTTGAGTTGGGAAGTACGGAGAGGCAGGATCTAATGTTGGTAATGAACACACGAACAGGAGGAAGCAGAATCAGCACCTCCCCCACACTAAAAAAAAAAAAAAAAGTTATTAAGTATCTACAACATGCCAGGCACTGTGCTGGTGCTTTTGAATATCTTGTCTTATTTAATTTTGTATATTTTATATTATTTAAAAGGTGGTAACAGCCACCTCTTAAGGTGGTGTCAATTTTCCTCACTTTATCCAAGGTCATAAACTTATAAAGGAACCCAGATTTTAATCCAGATCTGTTTATCTGTGAAAGTCATGTTCTAAAAGAACAATCCAGTGTCTCAAGCCCAGGGTAAAAAAACAAACAAACAAAAATTATATTAATAAGATTATTACAGAAACATTTGCCCAATATTCTGGACACAGTGGTATTACAGCAGATGAAGTGACTTGGTCTCAAGCAAAGGGAAGTTTGGCCTTGGGGTGGTTTAAAAGATGTTGTTCTTTGCTGGCTCAGAGCACAGAAAAAGCCTTGTCTGTTGGTTTGCTGGCCATGAACTTGATAGTGCCATAGCTCCTAGTGGTTGCTCTGAGCCAAACCTGGCTTCTGCAGCCCCATCTTGGGGAGATCAGGAAGCTGGCAGAGCCATGTCATCCAGCTTTGCACAGCTCTCCCAGAAGGCAAAAGTAGCAGTGGGGTCAAAGTTTCTTTGCCAACAGACAGCTTCTTGAAAAGAAAAGCCAGAACTAATGAATAATTCCCAGGACAGTCACTCTGATCACCAAAAGAAAACAGTAGTCCTGACCCTCAGTGGATAACAGTAGACGAGTGACAGGTTTTCTACACCAACTTATTGCGTCTTGGCAGAATGACAATAAACGTGTCTTACAGAAACCAAAATAACCTTTCTGTCTTGCCCGTAACTTAATGAAAGGTAGGAATGACTATTATAATTGGTGCATTGTAAAAATGTTCTTAAAAACTTAAGACACCGTGAAGGGTTTATCTTCAGCTTCTATTTTCTGTCACCAGCTTGGAAGTGCCTGGGAATACTGAAGTGTGAGCTGATTTTCCATGTGTGTCTAGGAAAATTCAGCTCCCCTTAAAGAAACAAAAACCAATTCAAAAATTTTTTTTTCTGGTTTGGAGGAAAGAAAAATGCTTCATACCCGTTTGTGACTGCTAAAAGTACTTTCTATTTATTCCCATTAAAACAAACATGATCTTGGGGCATAATATTTTAATGATAGTATATAACAAATGATTGCAGGGGATACGATTACCAGAATAAAATTCCCCCTGTTTGAAAATACCTCTGTTTCCCCAGACTGTGTGAGTTCTACTCAAACACATGTTTAGCATATTTAGACACAAATGCTGATAAAAACAGCAAAATTATTATGGGAAGTAATACCTCAGAACACCTCAAACCAAGTCAAGCCAGTTTTACTTAAGAGAACTTATTTACAATGAGAGGCTCCTGCTGACAGGAATGTTGTTTGGGGAATGAGTCTCACTGGCACCACATCTCTCACGTTGAACTGACTCTGAATTTCGGCAAAACTGTGCCTTGACAAGACACTCCACCTGTTAGTGCCTAGAGTGAAGTGGACCATTTTGGAAACTGACTCAGAGAGCTTTTATTGCCAAGCAGAAAATATGGTCTTTGAAGGGAATATTCTCCAGCGGCCCCCTCCACATGAGAGGTAAACATTGCCAGTAAAGTCTGAGATCTTTTTTGTCTTTTTTCCCCTGTAGACTCATTAACACCATCTGCCAGGACAGCACCCCCTACAGCTCTCCTGGCAGAACAGGGGGAAAACTGAGGTAGCGGTAAGACTGGAAACAAAATCTGTCCCATAGCGCCAGACCCTCGGTTTTCTCCTTTTCTCATGAATGGTTCAAAAGCCTTTCCAATTTTTTTCTTGTCCCTAACATCAAAGGAATTTTCATTGAAGTATCAAATCTAGGTGGTAAGGATTTTTCGTTTGGCAGTAGTCTTTGATATTTCAATCATTTCACTTATATACTATCAAGAGAATTCAATTGCCTCAGGTGAATTTGAAATTTAAGAAGAAAAAAATTTTATACCACTCTTTTGACAAGGGTATTTTCTTAAGGAAGAAAAAACTAGAAAGCCAAAGATATATATACTGAAGATATATTCGCCATATGTCAGGAACCTGTGAAACACGCTTATGATGCCATCTGTCATCAAGAAAGGGCTCAGTCACCAGTAGCTGCTGGAACCATGATGAGCACAGTTACAGTCCTAGTGCCTCACAACTTCTAAGCTGCTTTCTAAGTTGTTTCCTGTCAATGCCTCTTGTCTAGCAATTCTGATCTCATCACCCCAAGGAGACACATTATTTGCTTCTCCATAGAATTTCATTTTTTAAAAATGTTTGCATTTCCTAGCGCTTACTGCTTAAACAGCAAGAGGTGAACTAGCATTTGAATGGAGAGCATTTTTAATTCTAGTAACAGCAGTGACAAGTGGGGAAAAGGTTGGCAGTGAGAGTAAAAGGGGAAAAGGTACAACAGGAGGAAGCCAACACCAGGGGGCTAGGATGAGCCAGCAACCTTTGGCGGGGAGGGGGTGGCTCTCCCCACCCATGTGCCTGGAAGGCTTCCCACAGGGCAGAGTCCAAAGTCTGTGTTTGAGAACACTCCACTCAGTATGATGGTGGGCTCTGGCTAGAGCCATTGATAAGAAATCCTTTAATCAGAAATGGATCTGTTGTGGCTCTTAATAACTGTGTATTTTTTTTTGTCTTTTGTCTTTTGTCTTTTGTCTTTTTGTTGTTGTTGTTGTTGCTATTTCTTGGGCCGCTCCCTCGGCATATGGAGGTTCCCAGGCTAGGGGTCCAATCGGAGCTGTAGCCATTGGCCTACACCAGAGCCACAGCAATGCGGGATCCAAGCCACGTCTGCAACCTACACCACAGCTCACGGCAACGCCGGATCGTTAACCCACTGAGCAAGGGCAGGGACCGAACCCGCAACCTCATGGTTCCTAGTCGGATTCGTTAACCACTACGCCACGACGGGAACTCCAATAACTGTGTATTTTAAAGGGCATTGAGTGGTGGCACATATCAGAATAAGCCCATGACTCCCCACTCCAGCTCTCCCTGGCAGACATCCTCATGGAGCAAATCCCTACATAAGCACTGAATACAAAACTTGTACACAGACACTATGAAAACTGCGCTTGCTCAGTGTGTGTTTCTGATCCTGTGTATCTCAGTGATAGCACTTTAGAAAGACTGTCCATTTATTATACTGTGAACTGCCTATACTTCCACAAAACAAACAAACAAAACAGAGGCTGTCCCTTTTCCTATGTGTGGGAGCACATGTGATTTCTCTTTACTTTGCAAAAGGTTTTGCCTCTGGCTTATTTTGTCTTCCTTGAAGTTTTGTCTCCTTCAAGTTAAACTTTAGCTTTGAGAAATCCCATTTTCATCTTACAAAAATCCTTCCATATTGGTCATCTCCTACATGAACAGTAAAGCTGCAATGAGTGTCTACTTGTTCAAAATGCATGTTTAACCTTCCCAGAATTGCTGGCCTGCAACTCCTTGCAGTTTCAGCTGCTTGGAAGCAATGTTTCCTTGATATTGAAGGCCTGTGCCTGGAGCGTCACCACTTTGTCAGGCTCTCCCCATTGTGGTTCTCCTGTGGGGTAAATGGCTTCTTGCATGAGAGGCAGACAGTGGCTGGAGATTACTTAGATTTGCAATGCTTTGAGGCACAGTTGTTTCTTTGTGGAAAAAGCTGGAAGAGAAACCAGAAACTAGTACTATCTAGAGCCATTCAAATAGATTTATAAACATATAAACATGCAAATATGAGTCAATTGTTGCTTTGAAAAGGATCTTTATCCTACTCTTGAAAATACAATGCCTGGCACAAGATAGTTGCCCAGTAAAAGCTTGAATGTTCATGAACAACTGAGTGAAAGAAATAAAGCTGAATTTTCCCGGTGGCAAGCCTGGTTTAATCTATAATCAAAAAGGCACTGTTATTCTTTTTTTTTTTGTCTTTTTTGTTGTTGTTGCTATTTCTTGGGCCGCTCCCTCGGCATATGGAGGTTCCCAGGCTAGGGGTTGAATCGGAGCTATAGCCACCGGCCTATGCCAGAGCCACAGCAATGCGGGATCGAGCCACGTCTGCAACCTACACCACAGCTCACAGCAACGCCGGATCGTTAACCCACTGAGCAAGGGCAGGGACCGAACCCGCAACCTCATGGTTCCTAGTCGGATTCGTTAACCACTGCGCCACGACGGGAACTCCGGCACTGTTATTCTATCACTTTCATTACCTTCAACATTTTGATCAAAACAGGCCAATGGACTCAATAATTGATTTAGTCAGAAACCAAGCAAATCAAAGATTTAACTGAAATGACTATTTTTATACAATGAACTCAGACAATTCCTCCAGAATGGCCAAGTGTTTGAATCTCACTTGTTTAAATACAATCTCAGTTTTATTAATCTATTTTACCATTTGGAGATTATCACAGAAGCAACTTTAAAAAAAAGAAAATGAAAAAGAAAACAGAGTTCCCATCATGGCTCAGTGGATACGAATCTGACTAGCATCCATAAGGACGCAGGTTTGATCCCTGGCTCACTCAATGGGTTGAGGATCCAGCATTGCCATGAGCTGTGTGTGGCGTAGGTCGAAGACATGGCCCGGATCTGGTGTTGCTGTGGTGTAGGCCAGTGGCTACAGCTACAACTCAGCCCCTAGTCTGGGAACCTCCATATGCTGTGGGTACGGCCATCAAAAGCCAAAAAAAAAAAAAAAGAAAAAGAAAAAATAGCTAGAGGACAGGGAAATTGATTCAATACTGTGTAATAACTTATATGGGAAAATCTGAAAAGGAACAGATATATGTATAATTGAATCACTTTGCTGTACCCCTGAAACTAACAAAATACTGTAAATCAACGATACCCCAATACAAATTTTTTTAAATGCTAGAGGAAAAAGAAATGAGTCAGTTGGGCAGATGTACTAGAAAGAGGCATAATATTTTAGGAATGAAAAGTCCCAAGCTGTGCATGACTTGACATATATGAGACTGCAGCCTATTGTGCTCTGTAGCCTATTCAAACAGTGGCAGCCATCTTGATCCTGATACATTTCTCCGTTGGCAAAGAATCACTGAATAGCTAGTAATTCCAGCAACCACTCATTTCTGGATTTCTCCAGGCTTTCTGAGAATGTTCATCGACAGCAAAATGGCTACTCCAGGAATCTCAAGAGAATGGGTAGGAAGGCTGAGCTCTGTACCTGGGGCCATGTGGGCTCTTGCACAGAACCCTTTGTGTTCATGGCCTGTAGGTGGCAAAACTGGGTTGGGTCATTTCCACAGATGAACAGTAGAAGTCTTGAGGGTTTGTGCTCTTGCCTAAAAATGGCTGTCAAGGCTTAGTCAACACAAGATGTGGTCAAGTTAATACCTGACTCTTAACCTCTCTTTCTTCCCTAGGGAATGCAGCCGAATTTTTGGTGAAGATGGTCTGACATTGAAGCTCTTTCTTAAAAGAACTGCTCCCTTTTCTATTCTATGGACTTTGACTAATTACCTGTATTTACTGGCTTTAAAGAAGCTGACGGCCACAGATGTCTCTGCTCTGTTCTGTTGTAACAAAGCCTTTGTCTTCTTGCTGTCGTGGATCGTGCTGAAAGACAGGTTCATGGGAGTGAGGGTAATGGCACGCTTGATTCAATGCGTGAAGCCGCATTTAATCGTAAATCCTTGGCATTGGGAGAGCTGCTTTTTGTTTTGTGGAGTTTCTGTAAAACTTTTCCCATTGGTTCTGAGTACAAATTGGAATTTGAAGATGCATTAGGACTCGCAGACAGTTACAACATCATGGGAGGATAAAAAGATTGTTTCCATGGGGCAGTCAGCTGATTTCAACAGGAGGCAATCAGATAGGGAAATTAAATTCTTTTTTTATTTTTTATTTTTATTTATTTATTTATTTTTTGTCTTTTTGCTATTTCTTGGGCCGCTCCCGCGGCATATGGAGGTTCCCAGGCTAGGGGTCGAATCGGAGCTGTAGCCACTGGCCTACGCCAGAGCCACAGCAACGTGGGATCCGAGCCGCGTCTGCAACCTACACCACAGCTCATGGCAACGCCGGATCGTTAACCCACTGAGCAAGGGCAGGGACCGAACCTGCAACCTCATGGTTCCTAGTCGGATTCGTTAACCACTGCGCCACGACGGGAACTCCTAAATTCTTTTTTTAGATTAAAGGTGTGATCAATTCCTTCTGTCCTCAGGAAAGAAGGGGCTGAGAAAATTAGCCACTAATTAGCCACTATGATTTGCTGTTTTCTTTTTCTTTCTTTTTTTTCTTTTTTTTTTTTTTTTGGCTGTGGTGAGCAGCAGTGTGAATATGGCAGGCGGCAGCAGTGAAAGCACCAAGTCCTAACCATTAGACCACCAGGGAACTCACCATGATTTGCTTTTTATTCTTTCCAAACAATAAATTTTGGGACAACTCCCTCACAATTTCTTTCAACCCAGAGATGGACTTGATTAATATTGGTATACGTAGGTAAGATTACCAGACAGGAATTAATGTCACTAATAATGGCACAATGCTGTTAAAAGTAGCTATAGATCTAGTGTGGCTAATCTGGAAATGGGACTAAAATCAACAACTTGTACTTTTGGGTACAAATCTTTTTTTTTCTTTTTCTCTCTCTTTTTTTAGGGCTGTACCCATGGCATAAGGAAGTTCCCAGGCTAGGGGTCAAATCAGAGCTACAGCTGCCAGCCTACGCCACAGCCACCAGCCTACACCACAGCTCAGGGCAAAGCTGGATCCTTAACCCAATGAGTGAGGCCAGGGATCAAACCCACATCCTCATGGATCCTAGTCAGGTTCATTAACCGCTGAGCCATGAAGGGAACTCCCTTGGGTACAAATCTTAATTGAACTGCATTAAACTTCCACCAACCACTTCAGTTCTGAGTTTTTACTCCTTTCAGAAGTAACATGGATTTAAAAGTAAAAAAAAAAAAATTTGTATATTAGATTGTACTATGTTAGATCGATTGAAAACCATTCAGATTTAACGAGCTAGATCTCATTCATATAATCTGACAAGCCACTATGATGAAAACATTGAGTAAACAATTCCTTAGAAGGAGGTCCAAATGAATAGCCTTTTTCCAGAGGATAAACATCACACAATTATTGTTCTCTGAAAGAGATGCCCAAGATTGGATCTGAAACATATTTTGCTATCAGAATACTGCTCTGGGGAGTTTCTGTTGTGGCTCAGTGGCTAACGAACAAGACTAGTATCCATGAGGACACTGGTTCGATCCCTGGTCTTGCTCAGTGGGTTAAGGATCCAGCATTGCCCCTGTGAGCTGTGGTGTAGGTCGCAGATGCAGCTCAGATCTGGTATTGCTGTGGTTGTGGTGTAGGCTGGCAGTTAAAGCTCCAATTCGATCCTTAGCCTGGGAACCTCCATATGCCGTGGAGACAAAAAGACAAAAATATATATATTGCTCTTGTTGCAATAATTCCAGGGTCCTTGCCCCTCTAAATGCTGACATTCATGTCTGTATTATATAGAGAGAGTTTATGGTAGCCATTCCCTAAAAACATTTTCCTTAATAGCCAATTAGCAATTAGCCAATGCCAGCTATATCTTGGGAGATGCTACTCAGAAATTCAGGGCTAACGCGTGACATGAACAAGCAGTAAGAAGCTATGGTAGAAGACAAGAGAAACTCTGAATCAGTCCATGATGCTATTAGACAATACCAGATATGGTCCCATACTCACTCTCCACTAGCTAATGTTGGATTTTACACCCAAAGGGCTTAGCATCCTATTTTTACACATGGAGCACTGGTACTGGCTGTCCACCGAAGGTACCCTGACAAGTCCACCTTTTTACATTGCTCACTGATCCATTTAGTTTGGCCTACATCATTTGTAGGGTCCGGTGAAAAGAGAAAATGCAGGGCCCCTACTTTAAAAAATTGTCAATAATTTCATGATGGCAAAGACAAAGCATCAAATGAAGGGTGGGATCCTTCAAATCCTGCGGCCCAGCATCTGTCCAGGTCACGTGGCCATGAAGCCAGCTCTGCCTCTAACACCTAGAATAATACAAGGGCCAAAGTAGGGACTCAATACATATTTAAGGATGTAGTGAATGAACTCATGCTTATAAGATCTTTCTCTTTTCTGTCTACTGCCACCATGGATCCCCCATGAGAATTTGGAGAGCCTTTTCAGAAGAGAGGGAAAGAAATGAGATTCAGGGGCTTTTCTGATCTTTCAGTGGCACATGAATACCCAAAGGAAGTCAATACATCCACTATTAGATTTACCAATTAGAAAATCAGTTGTATTAGCGTGAATGAATGCATTTAACCCTGGAACTTACTTAAGAAAGAAGTCATACCAGAAGAGGCTCAATGTTTATTTGAGGACTTTGAAGGGAAAAAAACTCAGTTGTATAACTTATATTTAGTTTTAGGAAACCTGCTGAGAAGCCCCAAAGCATTGCCATTTAAAAACTGGCATCTATTGTGGGTTGAATGGTGGCCCCCAATAATATGTCCCCCTCTTCAACCCCAGAACCTGTGAATGTGACCTTGCTTGGAAAAATGATCTTGCCAACATAATTAACATAAGGATTTTGCAATCATTCTGGATTATCTGGGTGGGCCTGAAATCTAATGACAGGTGCCCTTATGGGAGACACACACAGGAAAGACCCACAGAAAAGAAGGAGGCAATGTGACTGCAGAGGGAAAGAGACTGGAGTGATGTGGCCGCAAGCCCAGGAATGCTGGGCAGCCGCCAGAACCTGGAAGAGGCCAGAAACGTTTTCTCTCCCAGAGCTCTTGTGGGGAGCACGGCCTTGCCTGATGTTGAACTCCTGGCCTCTGTAAGAGAATAGATTTCTATTGTTTTTAGTCACCAAGTTTGCAGTAATTTGTTACAACAGCCTCAGAAGACTAATACAGCATCTGTAAGGAATGAGACCTGATGAAAAAACTGTGAAGTAGCCAATAAGCTCTTGTTCATAAATGCAGAAATTAAGACATCATAGATAACAAAAGGATTAGCCTTGATGGCATCGGGCATGCCAGGAGAAGTCAGATATTTCTCTTTTTAAATGGCATGAGATGCTTCACTTCTCATCGGGAAGCCCTAGGAAGAGTTTAATGCCATGTTCTAGGAGAACGTCAAGGTGTAATTTTAATAATGCCCATAATCAGGCCATGGAATAGAGGAAGCACCAGAACATTTTGCTTTTTGACACTATCAGCGATTCCTTTCCTTCTGAGACATACCAAGAACATACTTAGGCCATTGGAGAAATTAAAGGAGGGCAGGTAGAATGATGACAATACAAACACAGCTTGTATTGCCTTCATCCATAAATAATCTAAGACGCAGCCTGTAGGCGATGTCACGCTTGGACTACCCTTTTTTTAAATAGTCAAAGGGTTGCTTTCAGTCATCAAATCAAAATTTCTATTTCGGACTCATTCTAAGTCTTCAGTCACTTAGAAAAAGATGGTTTTTGAATTACATTTCTCATTTGTGTGATCCTAAGAATGATCACTCTTAAAACGAAATATATGACCTCCTCTACTTATATTTTTGATGTCAAAATAACACCATGAACAGAATGAAGGGTGCTTTAAATTATAATATCAGTAAATACAGGTTTATCTAGAGCACCAATTTGCCAGAATTAGCAATGCTCACCAAAAAAACTATATATTCTGAATAACTTAGTTACCTTGGAATACTGATTGGATTACAAATGGAAAGATAATCTGTTATACCTTTAGTTTTCTATTATGAAGCCCTTTCAACCAATTTTTTTTTAAATTTTTATGGTCACACCCATGGCATATTGGAAGTTCCCAGGCCAGGGAATGAATCCAAGCCACAACTGTGACCTATACCAATTCCTTTAACCCATTGCCCTTGGCTGAGGATTGAACCTGCACCTTTACAACAACCCAAGCTGCTACAGTTGGATTCTTAACCCACTGCACCACAGCAGAAATTCCCCTTTCAATCAGTTTGCCGGAAAACTTTGGTATGTAAAAAAAAACTCTTGTGTGAGTAGTTGTTTATAGCCAATATATGATCATCTCATGGGAATTAATAAACTGGTTTAAAAGGTTTTTTTTTAATTGAATGTTGCTAAGTGAGAATCCTGCTATTGCAGCTTTGAAGATGGGTGTTTTCCCACATCCATGATCCCTTCTTGTTTCGCTAGAGTTCTTAAATACATCAGAACCAAAGAAATCGCCTTAAAAAAGATTCTCCTCAAAAAAAAAAAAAAATGAGCCACTACTGCAGGTTTTCTTCTCTGTTGCTGGTGTCTATTTCACTCCAATGAGAAGTAAATGTCAGGCTGAAAAATTAAAACACTTCCTTTCAGATCTTGTCCCTCCCCTATTTTTTATAATTTTAATTGAATTTTTTTTCATTTTTAAATTTCCTTGAACACATGAAGAAAATTGGTGAGCAGTGAATGGTTCAGAAGACCCCAGCTTTCTTAGCAGGTTTAGGAAGTGAATTGGTGTCCCCTCAGCTAGGCACCCACCCATTTTCCAGGTATAATTACGTCCCTCTGTGCTCAGCTTTCCCAGCTATGGCTCTGTTAGAGAGTTTCCTCCAACTGCCAAGAAATGACTGGGATATGTCAGTTAAAGGGAATCTTTTGTTGCTTAAACTGCTCCCTCTGAATTCAAATTGGGCTCCAGGGCATTTGAAATCAAGATCCTGGAGCTGAGCTGCTACTGATTTGTGTCAATAGCATATATCTGGCTAAGAGTCACAGCAATCTTTTCTTTCCCTCTTGCCTGTGGTTGACATTAATGCAGTAAGAATTCATTCCTGTGCCTTGCAAAAGACTCTGTCCAGAACCTTCCTGCTTTCTGGAGGAGGCAGCAGAGGATGGGTGGTGGGAAGAAGCCTCTTTCATCCCCCTCTGGGCAGCAGATTGATTCCTGAATATGGGGAGGGGAGAGCTGAGTAGGAAAGCCTCTCCAATTTTATACCATAACGAATGCATAACCCCTTCAACAGGGTGCAGGCAAAATGTCTATCTACCCTCCACAAACACTCTTGAGTCTTTCCTTCTGTGATTTCTTCTTTTTTTCATCCTGGTCTCCCTTTGGGATCATTTGTTGTTGTTGTTGTTGTTGTTGCTATTTCTTGGGCCGCTCCCGCGGCATATGGAGGTTCCCAAGCTAGGGGTCGAATCGGAGCTGTAGCCACCGGCCTACACCAGAGCCACAGCAACGCGGGATCCGAGCCGCGTCTGCAACCTACACCACAGCTCACGGCAACGCCGGATCGTTAACCCACTGAGCAAGGGCAGGGACCGAACCCGCAACCTCATGGTTCCTAGTCGGATTCGTTTACCACTGCGCCACAACGGGAACTCCTGGGATCATTTTTAAGTGGATTTTATTTATATAAAAACAGACATTGGGGGCGGGAGGGGGGAGGATGGGAATCTTAGTTTGAGACTCAGACCTGCCCCAGGGACTCGCCCCCTCTCCCCCCAACACACAAAGTATCTGCACAGCTGTGGATTGCACACCTCTTTTATTTCTTACACTTCAACTCTTGTCCAGTTCCACTGGCTCTGAATAATACAGATGGCTCTTTCTGGAAACTTACATGTACCACATGGGCAAGTTTAAGGATTCTATGTAGCCATGGTTCCTTGAAAATGGACTCTGGTGTCTAAATACACTCAGAGGGAACCAGGAGGGAACCAGCAGGTCTCATTGGCCAAGCTCTTAATGCATATCCCACCTTCAGCTGCTGACCTTGAGTCTTGAACTTGGGTACAGCCCCTGCTGGCAGTGTGGTTTTGAGGCCCTTTCAGAACCTTTCAGAACAGAGGCAGAATTGAGATTCAAGGTCCACTGTGAGCAAAGGAAGCTCCTCCATGCCCCACCCACAAGGCAAATTAAGGAAAGCAGTTGGGGATACAATTAGAAAGAGGAGCAATCAAAGGTTCATTTCAACACCCTGAACCCTAGAAGTGCCAATATTGTTGTGTGAATAATAGTCCTGGAAATCATTTGTAAATGGGAAACACAATGAAATGGGACGAGGCTTGTAAACCCTCCTGGAGATTCAGAGAAGGGCTGGAACCTTGTGGGTTTTGAAGCCCTGAGTCAAAAGAGGAAAAAAAAAAATGATAAAACAAAAACAGCCACAAGCCAGATGTTTCTCAAGCCTTTATCTGTACAAACCAATTCTTTGAGAGGGCAAAGAAACCTAGCTTTCAGATCTCATTGAACTCTCTACGGGTGGTATGTAACTCAGTGAGATCACCAAATGACCAAATGTTCACTGTGAAAACTCTGTTTTAAGAACAGGCTCAAACAGCCTCATGGTCCTGACAATGGAGGTGGAGGCTCTCAGAGGGGGCTGAGCCTGCAGAAGAAGGGGAGTGGGCTCAGGCAGTGAGGTCACTCAAGTGGCATGCAAGGATAATGAGCTAAATCAATCCTCTTCCTCGGGGTACTCACCTCAGGGGGCTGCACTGTGCTGTAAGAGGACCCAGACATTTAGAAAGTTAACAATAAGGCATTGGAAGGTTTATGCTCACTGCGGTTACTAACATTCCCACCGACATCCAATTCAAGTAACGGTAATGGTGGGTTTCCACCTTATGTAGACCTCTGGTTGGTTATGGAGCTGGAATTGGAATTGGTTGTGAGGAGAACCATGTTTTTCTGAAGCCACACAGGTGGCACCATGCCTGGCACCTATTCAGCACAAAAGTCCCTCATAGGGATGCCAGCATGCTCAGAAGCACGTTTGAGGTTGTCAGCATATGGAGATGCACATGTGAGCCCTTCCGACACAGTATTAAAGCCCTGGCTCCATACCATCACATTTCTGGGGTCCTGAGCCCAAGAAGAATCGTTTTGTTTTTCTGTTGAGAAGAGAGACTATTAATCCTTCCTTCATGATTGATTATTTCAGAAAATGCATGTGATTCGGGCCTGTGCTAGGTTTACTTGTTTTCTGTAAATCTCAAGAGTATTTACTCTGTGGTTAACCAGTGATGCCAGGCAGAGCCACTCTGGGATCACCTGAACAACCACTCCAATGGACTTCCATCCAACATTGCCCTGCATTTTCAAGATTAGCTGACCTCCCTTCCCTTAGTTCCAATTGTGTAGATAAGAAACATACCAAAAAAAAATTTAAATATGGCAGCAGTAGAGGACTTGTTCTATCAGATAGTTGTGAAATTTAAATAGAAATACAGAAAATAATTTAACTTATCTTTCCCCCCACCAGGAAACCTAAATAACCTATAAATTATTAACCGGCAAATAACGGTTCAGCCCAGAGAGGAGTCTTTCTAACGTTGCAAATATTCAGATTTTCATGCTTTTAGAACTTAACAGCATTGTCTGGCCCCCTGAAGTGAAAAATGCTTCTCTCCATGAATGCAATTCGAAGAGACACTGGTGTAATTGATATGTCAATAAAAGTGGTCCAGGCTAATATTTTTGCAAGCCCTTGAATATAACAACGTAATGGAGATCTTTAAGAGGCTCATCATGGTTATAATTTTGAATTGCTATAAAATTATGTAATCTTTGTCCACATCCAATGCCTATCTTGAGGAAACTTAGGATAGAAAAATAGTACAAGAGTTCCTGTTGTGGGAGTTCCCGTCATGGCGCAGTGGTTAATTAGGAACCATGAGGTTGCGGGTTTGATCCATGCCCTTGCTCAGTGGGTTAACGATCTGGCGTTGCCGTGAGCCGTGGTGTAGGTTGCAGACGCGGCTCGGATCCCACGTTGCTGTGGCTCTGGCGTAGGCCGGTGGCTACAGCTCCAATTCGACCCCTAGCCTGGAAACCTCCATATGCCGCAGGAGCGGCCCAAGAAATAGAAAAAAAGACCAAAAAAAAAAAAAAAAGAGTTCCCGTCATGGCTACCAGTTAGCAAACCTGACTAGCATCCATGAGGATGTGGGTTCAATCCCTGGCCTCACTCAGTGGGTTAAGGATCCAGTGTTGCCATGACCTGTGGTATAGGTTGCAGGTGTGGCTCAGTTCCTGCATTGCTGTGGTTGTACGCCAGTGGCTACAGACCCAATTGGAACACTAGCCTGGGAACCTCCATATGCCACCGGTACAGCCCTAAAAAGACAAAAAGACAAAAAGATCAAAGAAAAAAAAGAAGAAATATAGTACATATGTGTATTTTTACTAGTGGCTGACTCAGGAAAGGAAGAGTTCCCAACCGGAGTCATATCCTGGGCATAATGATAAATGTTCAACACTTTCCAGTGTTTTGGGGTTTTGATCTTTTTTGGTAGGAACTATTTGTTTTCAGAATTCCCTAAGCCAAGGATTATATACAATTTCCCAGATATTGTATATTATAGAATAATTTTAATAATTTTAAATACGAAATAGCACATCATATTAAAGTTCATTAGGATTAACCCAGGGTTCTATTATCCCTGTCTTGAAGAAACCAACTGCTTATCTGACCAAGAATACAACTGATGCTTGGTAAAAAGAAAACAAATGTGACTTCAAATTTACTCTCCTACAAGTTTCAGTATTTTGAGGGAAATACTTTCACCTGTGAACATTAATTAAACACAAGAACAAATTAGAAACTGGCGGTATCTAATGTAACTTTTATTCCTCGGACATCCAAGCACCCAAAGAAATGCTGCAAATCCTTGGCGGAGCCATAAATCCCCACATCAAAGAAAATGATAACCCTCACAGAATTTCCAGCTCTAGATAAGCCCTTCGCCATGTTTATTTATGAGTCTATTACTTCCTGTTTGGAAGATTTCCTTGACACCTCATGGTGTATGTATTAAATCTTATTCCCTATAGTTTGAGGCACAGTCTAACTGGGATACACGCCTGGAAGCTTTAGAGACTGTGATACACACTCAGCACGAGCAGTGCCTCCCATCAAGCAGCCTCCCGTATAACGCTTTATGAAGACAGTTTTTCACTGCTGACAAGTCAGCGTCTGTTCTCAAGTACTCCTGCTGTTTTTCATAAAAGACGCTTTAATGTGGAGCTGGATCTGAAACTAAGTGTGCCTTGCTTCTGGTGGCCATTAACAAAAGAAATGCTTTAAGAGCATCGAAATGATATGTGTCATCGTTATCACACTTTGCACTGGCCTGCAGCACATCTACAGTTACATGTTAAAGATCTACATTGGGTGGTAATGAATAATTCACTCGTAATGTTTGAAAAGGTTCCCCCCCGCCCCCCCACAACATCACATATGTAAAAAAGCCATTTACAGAGGAACTGATTTACTTGGGAATACTCAGAACTGAAGTTTAATGAAGTTAATCACCATGTGTATTTAAATTTCTCACAAAGTCACATTGTGATTTTAAAGTCAGTGAGACTATTTCACGAGGCAATGACAGAGTGTTCCATACTCCAGGGTTGTTAATTTTACTGTTTACTATAGCTTTAAAGTGTTTTCCTGGAGTTCCCATTGTAGCTCAGCAGTAACGAACCCAGCTAGTATCCATGAGGACACAGGTACAATCCCTGGCCTTGCTCAGTGGGTTAAGGATCTGGCATTGCTGTGGGCTATGGTATAGGTCGCAGACACAGCTTGGATCTGGTGTTGCTGTGGCTGTGGTGTAGGCCGATTCGACCCCTAGCCTGGGAACTTCCATATGCCTCAGGCATGGCCCTTAAAAGACAAAAAGAAAAAAAAAAGCTTTCCAGGAGAACCAGTTCAAGATAAAGAAACAGATGCAAACTAGCTTTTCACTAAAGTGGACTCCTATTTTGAATATGCCAAGGATCATATTAATTTACAGTAAACCATTATGATTTCAATCAAGTTATTAATATTTCACTTTATGCAGTGAAAGCTCTAGCATAATTGGATAAAATCATCTTTGTGTTTTAATTTGCATGGAGACAAAAGGAAGAACTAGCCTCCGGTGACACTGCAAACTCAGCTTGCTTCTCATAAATCATCCTGAAAGATTATTCTCTTTTCCTTTTTCTACTTTGGCCTTAAATTTGCCTCTTAGCTGCATCAATATTATGTCTCCCTAATCAAGTTCTGGTTATGTGAAGATCTGCACACACTTGCACTGACCCAAGGAGCTGATTAAAATGTATGCCAAAATGTTTGAAGAAAAAGAACACAGTACAGGTGAAAATGCTAAGAAGTGACTTCCTATTAAATTGATTTTTCCGACATGGACATTCATCTCTAGGAAGTTGAGCTAAAAAAGTTAAACTAAAATTACTAGCCTGTAACTAGGATGTGAGCAGCTTTTCTGTTCTCTGCCTGGATGTCTCATGAGCATAGAGATTTCTCTTAGATGGACCCTTCCTTTATTTAAACAATGATGTACAAGAGGTAATTGGATTGAGGAAGCAACTAGCAACTCCCATGCAGTCTTCAACTTCTTGCTCTGGGGTATGGAGGCATCGATTAAAAAACAATTTTTTTCTTGTCATTCTACTTGACAGATAGTTGCCGCAATAATGGCGATCACTGGCATTGTCATGATGGCATATGCAGATAATTTCCACGCTGATTCCATCATAGGAGTGGCATTTGCAGTGGGCTCAGCCTCTACATCTGCACTGTATAAGGTATTTTGTGCACCTTCTTATGTAGCCAACTGTCATTTGTAGCTTAGATTTTTATGTCATGAAGGAAGAAAGGACAAAGAAAATCTTGACTAGAAATTTTTTAAAAGATGTTTTAAATAATAATAAGTATCAATTATTGAGTACTTGCTACAGGCTAGGAAATTGCTGGAAATTTTCACCTGTGTTCACGCACCTTTATGAGGCATAGGAACTTATCCCCACGTTCCACGCCAGGACACTGAGACTTTGAAAGATTTAGTAATTTGCCCAAGAGCATATAGCCAGGAAGTGATAGAGCCAAGATTTAAACTTGATCCAAAGGCTATGCTCAATACTCCCCCACCTGTCCCAAATCATCAACTCATTATAGCTGGGCTGAGAAAGGCTTTTCTTCCATGTTTTGTTAGTTTAACTACCTAGGGTCATTATTTCAACTATTATAAGGTGAGAAAAATAGCTTCCTGTTTGCTTCGTATTAATCCCCTGCCATGTCATTTGCTAAATGGAGAGGCTCTTTTCCTCTGTGATGGATACTCTGGGTATGTACTGTACTCACAGCTCTTTCTCTACCAGAGTTGCCTGTCATCAGTGAAAGCTCTATTCAGAGTCATTGCCCCTGACTTCAGAAGCGAGGACCAAGAGAGAAGATCTAAAGGGTTATTCACCAAAGCTCTGCTTTTCAGAGCCACCTTTCTGGATGTAGCTAACAGACTGCTCCACTTTCACCTCTCTTGGTGTTTCAATGAAAATCCTCTCTGAAAGGCAGAAAATTCCCTTTGCAGCCCTCCTGGATGCCTGTTCTGATGATTCACCACCTCTGAGACTCAGGGGACATTGTATCTATTTCCATATTGACATTTGCTGGCCCATTGATTCTGTGACAAGCTTGACAAATGTTCATTCAATCACTGTTAGTGTCTAACTTGCCCCTGACACTCTACTGAGATGTCTGATGTGATGAAGGACCTGTACATGCTCAAGTTCTCTTGATTAAGTCTCTCAAAAGAAAAAAATAATACACTTAGTTGAAACTCAAAGCAACATCTGGAATTGCTCATGCCTAGATGGCTCTTTTATAGAGTGAATTCTTCTGACCATGTTACAGATGTATTCATTCTGGGAATGGTAATATTTGCTGGCACACACGAAATCGGATGTGTACCACAGAAAAGATCTACTCTGTGCTACATTGTTCGAGGATTAACAAAGGAAGCAAAGGGGTTAAAAAGCCAAGAAATGTGAACTAGAGACCTGGCTCCTCCCCAGCCTAATGTGTGATTTTAGGTTAGCCGTTTACATTTCCTTGTCATCTTTCTCTGTACACAGATTTATAATCCGGGAGACAAAAACAAATTCATTATGGAGGATAAATACAGTATTTGTGAAACTATCTTCAGCTTAGAGAGAAAAGTGCTTATAAATCCAAGGCATCATTATTATTTTCTCCCAAGAACATAATGACAGGCTCTCTCTGTCCAATTTAGTTTTCAGTACCTGTCAAAATAAGGGTAAAATAAATCCCATGCTTGAAAGGGAGAACTGATGGCATCTCAGTGCTCGAGGTGCCTGGGCTTGTCTGCAGTCTTACTCATCATCCATCCTATACCCCTGACTGATGGTGATACTGAGCACAGTGTTCAGGATCCCTGTGGACCAACGTGGTCTTCGTCTTACGGCATTTGCTATTTCATAGGCAGGCCATAGGGCATTTGCCATCCTTATCTCAGCATTTAGTACCATGGAAATGGTGGGATAAGAAGATATAGAGCATAAACTCTGGGCCCTTTAATTCATGATGTAGAACTTGCCTTTCTGATCCAACAATATCTCTGTGTGGCTAAAGAGTTTCTTTCCCACTCTAGGTTTTGTTTAAGATGTTCCTGGGAAGTGCAAACTTTGGTGAAGCAGCACACTTCGTCTCCACATTGGGCTTCTTCAATTTAATCTTCATCTCCTTCACCCCAGTCATCCTGTATTTCACCAAGGTGGAGCATTGGTCCTCATTTGCTGCTCTGCCGTGGGGCTGTCTCTGCGGGATGGCAGGGCTGTGGCTGGGTAAGTGGCCCCAGGTTTTGCCTTCCATTTCCTGAGTCATGTGTTCTCTGCTTGGATAGTTAAAATTTCACAGGAGTATTATTCCCTTGGGTACCCCTGTCCTCTTTTTCCCAGGCTTACCTAAGGTTGGTTAATGGTTGAAACGTTCATTGAAGGCTAGTGCTTGATTAGATCAGAACTGTCCAACTAGTATGGGTTAATCTTCCATGGGTTAAGGTGCAAGCTGGAAGTCTAGGTGACTCTGATCACCACTGGTCCTCAAGCAGCCTTGTCCATTTTCCATGATGTGCCAGATGATGTCATCGTGTTCCATGCATGGCACAGTGTGTTGGGCAGAGGGAGAGAGTGGACGGGCCAGTCAAAGAACTCAAATGGATCAAAATGGCAGGAGCACCAAGTGCAAGAGGAAAAGAGAAGGAAGGAGATGACATTCAGGAGGCAGGCAGGTCGTGAAAGGCCTGGAAAGCCACACTGAGGGAGTTGGATATAAAATCCCCCTCAGTGTAATCTTCGGTGACTCCCTATATTGTTCCTTTGGCATTTAGCAACCACCTGTTGTGTGTAGGATTCTGAGGCCCCTCTGATTAATACCTGTTGCTCAATTTAAGAGCTTCTGTCTCTGGACATCGCTATGAAGTCAAATGTCAAACAAATGTACTGGCTTCTGTATGAAGCCAGGAAGAGAATGCCAAAGAATCACTCATAGCTCATTACAAGGTAATGATCAGATTTTCCTCAAAAAAAAAAAAAAAAAAAAAGAACCCATTCAATGATCTTTAACCAGGGAGGTGACAGGCTCATATCTGCATTCTAAATAGTCTACTCTGGCTGTGTCTGGAGAATGAATTTGAGATCTGAAGCTCTCACCAAGAAAGAGAAGAAGACAGAACAGGATGAGTGGCCTTGCTAAGCAGGCTGTGTCTAGTGGATGACCAAGAAAAAAAGTCACCTTGAGTGTTTTTCATGTTCTCTCTCCAAAATCCCTATAACTCTGAGGCTGTCTGCTTCACCTGAGCAGCCAAGGGGCTCCCATTCTCAAGCTGCGCTATCACTTGATGTGAGAGGAACTTCAAAATAACAAGCCTGCTCCTTTCTCGCCAAGCAGTCAAACAACAAATACCCAAAGGATTCAGTGTCTCTTGACTCAGAATCAAGCCATTTTCATTCTACTCCTTTCCTCATTCCACCTGAGGACAACACCCTCCACCTGCTCCGCATTCACCTGCCACACTAGGCCTGCAGGACATCTGCCAGCCCTCGGCTGACCTTCTTTATCAAGGTGACATAATCTGAAATACAATCTGAAGCAGCATTGCGATCCCTAGGAGGGAAAAAATGCCCTTATTTTCATTCCCACAAATACAGTGGGTCATCTTTTTCTACTCTGGCCCTCATCCCTAAGGGAAACTCTTAAACAAGACAGGAAATGCTCATTACATTTTTGGATGGTCTTTGTTGTTTTTTGTTTTGCTTTTTAGGGCCATACCTTTGGCATATGGAAGTTCCCAGGCTAGGAGTCAAATCAAAGCTGCAGCTGCCAGCCTATGTCACAGCAACTCAGGATCTAAGCCACATCTGTGAGCTACATCACAGCTCACGGCAACACTGGATCCTTAGCCCACTGAGCAGGGTCAGGGATTGAACCTGTCTTCTCATGGATACTAGTTGGGCTTGTTTCCACTGAGCCACAATGGAAACTCCCTTTGAATTCCACTTTTGAAGGCCAAAAAAGTGCAGTTACAACCTGTCATAACCCATGCTAACTTGAGTAGAAATCAATAGCAGTCTTTCCATAAGACCAAACCCCCCTAATTTAAAGTGCCTAGATCACTTCTGGTTCCAAACAATCTATGTGGGAATAATCATAACCAAAATTTTCACTGACTCTTGGCCCCAGCCATGCACCTGTGGCCTCCAGCTTGCTGCCAAATAGCCCTCCATCAACATCTATCCCTTGGCACGTCTAACATGCACTCCTAAGCATTTCTGTTGGGACCGGGCATCACCCATGCTAGAGGGCCTTGTAGTTCTCCACCAGGCAGCCTGGTCCCACACTCCACCCCCACCCGGCTGAGAGCTCCCCACCCCCCAGGCCCACCCCTGGTGCCCTGAGTCCTCTCTGCCAAGGTTGCTCTGTGACAAAATGAAGAGACGGCTTCTCTGCTGTTGGTTACGCACTCCAGGGTCTTACAATCTTCAGCACTTCTGCTCTTAAGTTTTTATTTCCACCTTCTCCTCTCCAGAGGGAGTCAGATATGATCTAGTCAGGGCAGAGCTTGGAGACAGACTCAGAGTACACAGCAGGCTGTACTCTGACCTGCCTCCACCACCTGGAACTACAGCTCTACTTTGCTTAGGTTCTGCCTCCCGCCCTCAGGTTGGCCCATCTTCCAGAGAGTGCCCTAGCCCATATGCAAGTTGGTGTCAGCCCTTCCTCTGACATGGATGAGGCTCACTTACACTCCGGCAGGGGCCCATGCTACAGAGAACATGCTGGCTTATATGTGCTTGTCCTCAGGTTGTCAAAAGAGCTTATAAATTCTACCTAAAGAACTAAGGGGGGAGTCCCCATCGTGGTACAGTGGAAATGAATCCGACTAGGAACCATGAGGTTATAGGTTCTATCCCTGGCCTCACTTAGTGGGTTAAGGATCCGGCGTTGCTATGGCTGTGGCGTAGGCTGGCAGCAACAGCTCTGATTGGACCCCTAGCCTTGGAACCTCCATATGCCGCAGGTGAGGCCCTGAGAAAAGAAAACAACAAAAAAAAAGAACTAAGGATAAATGGACAATACATTTCAGTGAAGCCACCTGGGTCTTGCTGCATGAGAAAAGCTCTGTTCTCAACCAAAGACCAATACTGCCTTTCAATCTGCTAAAAGAGCCAGTTCAGCCAATAAAATGATAGTTGCAGTGTTTAGCAGAGTCTGTGTTGTGTTTAACACATTCTGGGTTTGTTAGCATGTGCCTTATTTGACCCTCTGAGTCTCAGGAGGGAGCTGAGAGGCTGGGATATTCATTCCCCTTGCAACTCTGTCATGGAGGAGGAGGAGTCATTAACTGAGGAAGGCCCTCTGTCCTGACTGCCACCACCATTGTGTGGAAATTATAAAAAAGCCCAAGTCTTGAGAAGTCCAACTCCTTGTCTCTAACTAGCAAGCATGTTTGAACCCCAGATAGCTAAGTTAGTGAGCTGAATTAAAGGTAACAGAAGAATAAACATTGTCCTAACTGGAATGGTTCTAGAACCATCTTTGGTTCTACAGAGATATGGGTGGGCAACATATTGAGTCATTTACATGAAGATCCCTTCTGAACTGAGGCCTTTTCGTAATTCATACTCATTTCTCTAAGCCCTCAAACAAATGTGGACTTTAAATCTATTCAAACAATCCTATGTCATTTATCATTGTTTTTCTTTTTGAAAACAAGTATTTTTGATCATTTTTGCATAGATGATTATTTTAACTTTATATTTAGCTAAAAATGTCCAAGGATATGAATTCAAGAGTATGAAGTTATACCCTCAGGTGGTTCTGTGGACGTGCCCTGGGGTTATCTGTGCACAAATCAGGAGGTGGAAAAGTTCCCTGGGGTTGGATGTCTTAACATTGAATGCATTGTTCTTTGCTCATGTGATGCTCACCCCAAGACAGAGAGAATAAAGCAGCACATGCCATCTTGGGACAGATCATGTGTTAGGCAGTAACACCAGAGCATTTTGGTTACCCAGGAATATGGCATGATATAGTCAAGTAACAGGAAGAAAGCCCCAGTCAGTCACCAGCTTTCAACCTCTGGTCCAGCTCACCTTTATAGTGCTAACAAGCAGTGTAGTGAACTCTTTCACCTCTTTGCATGGCTCCCCACTCCCTCTGCCAGCCAACTGGTAAGAGATCAGGCAGCCAGGGTGGCAGAGGAGGAAAAAAGTATGTGACTGTTTCAGGTGAGATAAACACAAATCCATCACCAAGACGAGATGCTTAGTTGACCAATGGTGCAGAGCGTTTAGAAGGCATGTTTTTAGCAAAGACACAGATTCTTTGACATTGAGAAGGACAGAGCCCAGCCTATCAATTCCCCTTCACCCCATATATCCTCCTTTATTTTATAGCCTTCAACATCCTGGTGAACGTCGGTGTGGTGCTGACATACCCAATCCTCATCTCCATCGGGACAGTGCTCAGTGTTCCTGGCAATGCAGGTACGGGTAGGATTTGACCTGTGCGCAGTCTCTTGCTTGTGTTTCTTTTACACCCTGACTTGTTTCTTCAACCACTTGTGAATTATGTCCCTTGCCTGGGAAGATGTTTCTAAATATCACAAAGGTGGCAGACAACAGAATAACTATGCAGCAGATTTAAAATTTGCAGCTACAAACACTGTTTTTACTCAGTCGTGCTTTTAGAATTAAATACCACATGTAGCATTTGGGTTTCATGTAATCTCTCTGACAACCTAATTTTGTGGTATTTTTAGAGGAATTCCTATGCAAACAAAAGGCATCCCAGCACAGGACTCTCAAGTCAACACCACTAATGAAAGTGTAGGGAATGTACAGGGCGTCGGCTCCCCATCATACAACCCCTGGGGAGCCAAGAAAGCTTCTCCCGGGGGGCACAGCAGATGGCCCTCTGGAACAGATAGAGGAAAAAGACACTTGACCCCCTTTGGGGATAAAAGGAGAAGCTATTTTTCCAGGAAAATATTTCTGGTGAAAACTGACAGTGGAACCATTAACAAGAGTGTTTTCTGAATGACTATCCTGTCTAACTTTAAAATTCTGTATTTCCAAGTCTTAGGTAGCCAGAAAAATTAGCAATTTTTTTTAGGGCCACACCCACAGCATGTGGAGGTTCTCAGGCTAGGGGTCCAATCAGAGATGCAGCTGCCGGCCTACACCACAACCATGGCAATGCCACATCAGAGCTGTGTCTGTGACCTACACCACAGCTCAGGGGAATGCAGGATCCTTAACCCACCAAGTGAAGCCAGGGATCAAGTCCACTTCCTCATGGGTACTAGTTGGGTTCGTTACCACTGAGCCACAATGAGAACTCCAGCAAATGTTTATTGAGGGCTTACTGTGTGATCAGAACTTCTACAGAAGAGACTGAAAACAAAAAGATATTGTTCCCATAAGAAAGTTACACTGAAAATGGAAAACAAAGCCAACATACATGAAATTACTTAGAACCCTACAATGCAATCTATCATTAAATGCCAAATTGTGTAATAGGCTCCAAGAACTGTAAGATATTTAAAGGAAAGTGTCAGGAAGGAGTGGCCATATCAGGGGATTCCATTCATCCATCTATGGATTTATTCATTCAATAAATAATTTCTGAGCCCTTGGTACATGCCAAGAAGTGTGCTAATACTGGTGACAGATCCTGAATAAGACATGGTACCTGCCCTCAGAACCATGTAGTATAGAAGGGAGACAAAAGGAATTGAGTAATTACAATGTAGAGAGAATAGCTTTCATAGAGGCATGTACTAAATGCTCTGAGAGCACACAGGAGTGGCATCTAAGGAGGCTTCCTGCCAGAAGCCTAAAGAGAGAGATCTACCACAGGGTTTAGCTGGATGAAGTGGATATAAGGAGGGAAGAGCATTCCATGCATATGGAACAGCAGATATTTGACTACTACTGTATATACTAGCATGTAGATGATTCCACTACTAGATACATGCCCCTCAAATCTGAAAACAGGAACTCAAAGATATCCTTGTACATAAATGTTCATAGCAGCACTATTCACAGCAACTGAAGATGGAAACACCCAGATGTCCATAAACAGATGAATTGATAAACAAATTGTGATACAATGGGATATTATTCAGCCATACAAAAGAATGAAGTGCTAATACATGCTACAATATGGTTGAACCCCGAAAACATTATGCAAAGTGAAAGGAGCCAGACACAAAAGGTCACATATTGTATGCTCCCATTTATATGAAATATCCAGAAGAGGTCCTAATGGGACCATGTCCATACCACACAGGAGATTTGTGGTTACCGGGTATTGGAGTTGGGGTAGGGGACTGAGGAGTAACTGCTTAAAGGCTTTTTATTTTGGAATGATGAAAACATTTTGGAACCAGATGGATATGGTGACTGGACAAAATTATGAATGTACAAAATGCTACTAAACTACTTTAAAATGGTTAATTTTAACTTACATGAGTTTTACCTCAATTAAATATCTTAAGAATAGCATGTGCAAAGACCTAGTCATTAATAAGCTTGGCTCATTTAAAAATATCTTCAGTGGTCCAGTGAAACTGGAGATACATAAAGGGATGCAGAGGGAAAAGTACTAAGAACTAACACTGCAGATGTTATTATATCAATGAAATTTGCCTCGAAGGGAAACTAGGATTTAGAGAGAAGGAACAGAAAGACAATGGAGAGAGCAGTGTCGATAATGCTATGGAAAAAGGAAAGATGAGCTTGAAAGAATAAGAGAGATTTCTGGAAATCTCTAGAAGTAGCCCTGACTTTGGCCATTTGTTTTCAGAGAAGCTCAGAAACAATCATAGACTGACTGACTTGATGTTCTTTCCCCAGCTGTAGACCTCCTGAAGCAGGAGGTGATTTTCAACGTTGTCCGCCTGGCTGCTACCATCATCATCTGCATTGGGTTTCTGCTGATGCTGTTGCCTGAGGAGTGGGATGAAATTACCCTGAGATTCATCAACAGCCTGAAGGAAAAGAAGAGTGAGGAGCATGTGGATGACATCACTGATCCCAGTGGACACCTGAGAAGCAGAAGCAGAGCCAATGGGACCGTGTCCATACCACTGGCTTAAAGAGGGACACATTTTGAATGCACGTGTATGTATATTCTGTGAATATAATAACATTTTCTCACTACCTGTACACTCAACGACAGTATTATCTCTGAATTTGGATAAGTCATATGTGAAATAATGCCAACAATAAAAGTTTACATTTATACGCTTATCGAGGAACTGGTGTAAAAAAATCATAATAAATTTTTTATTAAAACATATTCATCCCTGTTCTATTGCTTCTGTTTGTGGGGAGGGGGGTTCCCCCCTAGTTTGAAAAGTTTCCTGAAAATAGGAAATTCTACTAAATCATGGGCTTGTCATTATCTTTTTCTCACCTGGAACTGAGATCTTTTCATCCAGAGAAAATTGCGTAAAAGGAAAATACATGAAAAGGATACACACTTCATATATGTTTAAGTGCAATAAGAGCCTTCAATTTGAAAGTAATTAAACAGATATCAACAGAGCATCTTCTATTTCTAAGACCTACACAAGGATCAATGAAGATGTGAAGATAAACAAGACTCCATCCGTACTTTCAACATGCTCACAGTAGTACTGATCATAAAAGAAGTTAAAATATCTCTAACATGAGGCAGACATTTGAAAATGGTACAATGCTTCTAGAGAGCATATCTCTTGCCAGTTATCACTAAATCTTTCATAGTCAAGTTTTTTAAAGAGTTTGTTCACATTTGCTGTCACTAACAGTTCCATTCACTGTTTTTTATTTTTGATTTTTTGATTTTCCAGCTGTCTGTCTTTTTTTTTTTTTTGGTCTTTTTGTCTTTTAGGGCCATACCCACGGCATAGGGAGGTTCCCAGGCTAGAAGTCCAATCAGAATTATAGCTGCCAGCCTACACCACAGCCACAGCAATGCCAGATCCGAGCCATGTCTGTGACCTACACCACAGCTCACGGCAACATCAGATCCTTAAACAACTGAGCAAGGCCAGGAATGGAACCTGCAACCTTATGGTTCCTAGTCAGCTTCGTTTCCACTGTGCCACGATGAGAACTCTTCCATTCACTCTTCAACCCACAGAAAAGCATCTTCTGCCCCCATCATTCCTCTGTGAAGTGAATTCACCAAAGTCAGCAATGATGTCTTTCCTGCAAAACCGTATTGACACTGTTCAATCCTTACTTTACTATCCTCTCTGTAGCATTTGACATGATGACCACTCCTTTTTCCTGCAATAGCCTCTTCACCTAGAGCCGATTCTGGTTGCCCAGTTCTCTTTCTGCCTTACTGGCTGCTTTTCTGGACTCCTCTTCCTAAGCTGGTCTCACCACAGTCAGTGCTCAGTCCTTGCCCTTGTTTGCACGTCACACAACACTCTCTCCTCTGGAAATCTCCTTTGCTTCCATGGCTTTAAATATCATCTGTGTAGTGACAGCTTCATAATAGCTACCCCTAGCCCAGATGTGCCCCCTGAGCTGCAGACCTGACCATCCAAATGCCTTGTGCAAGCTCATTTTGATGCCTCACTGTTGGCTTCACATTCAAAAACAAATTTGAGTTTATCATCTCTCCTCAGACCTACTCCTTCCCCTCCCTTGTTCCCTGTCTAGGTTAATGGTACCAACATTAACTGGCCACCCAAGCCAGGGCTCAAACTTAACTTCTGCCTTCTTCACCCTCCACGTCTAAACCATAAGTCCTGTTGATTGTTTTCCTTACTATTTCTTGAATCCATACACTTCTCTACTGGGCTACCTATTCTATGACCCTCTCATCTCTTTCCCTGATGAATGAAATACTCTCTTGACTGGTCTAACTCCCAGTATGGCCTCTCTCCAATCCGCTTTGTGTTCTGCAAAATGACTTTTCTAATACATGCATTTTATTGTTCTCTTTCCCTGTATAAAATACTTTAGTGGCATCTCATTGTCCTCTGGCTAAGGTCCAAATATATCTGCAGGCCATTAAACATTCAGAGTTCATCACTGACTGGCCCCTGCATGCCTCTGGTGAAGCAATATCCAGAACTTTCTGTGATGATGGAAATATTCTATATCTGTACTATCCAACACAGTAGCCACAACTGGCTATTGAACTCTTTAAGTATGGCTAACACAAGTGAGGGACTGCATTTCTAATTCTATTCACTTTTATTTAACATTAATTTTTTTTTGTCTTTTGTCTTTTTAGGGCTGCACCCGTGGCATATGGAGGTTCCCAGGCTAGAGGTGAAATAAGAGCTGTAGCCGCTGACCTACACCACAGCCACAGCAACATGGGATCCAAGTCATGTCTGTGACCTACACCACAGTTCACAGCAACACCAGATCCTTAACCCACTAAGCGAGGCCAGGGATTGAACCTGTGTCTTCATGGATGCTAGTCAGATTCGTTTCCACTGAGCCAAGACAGGAACTCCTTCTTAAGTTAATTTTGATAAGCCACATGTGGCTCTTGGCTACCATACTGGACAGCACAGCTTTCACGGCACCACCTCCTAGGGGCCCCCTGGAGTCCTTCTGCTTTAGTGACACCAGCCTTCTTCCATCAAGACATGTTCTCCTTCTTACAATTTCTTTTTCTCTCTCATCACCTGAATAATCCTTACCTAGACTTCATGACATGATTTATTCCTACTTTTGTGGAAGGTGTTTTCTTACCCCCCAAGCTGAACAAGGTGGCTTCCTTAGAAACCTCTGTTTACCCCTTTATAGCACTGGTCACCCTCTGTGGTGACAGTCAGTCTATTCATCTGAGTTTCCAGTAGACCATGGGTTCCTTGATAGCAGGGACTGTGTACCATTCATCACTGTGTTTCTAGCATACTGCCTGGCCTTGAAGACACTCAATAAATGAATGAATGGATTGCTTTATGCTGGAGACTCACCCCTCCCCCAAACTGTATTAGATCTGTCTTAGTCAAGGACAGACATTCTCATCGATGAGATTGGTCATGGATGAGAAAGCAAGGACCAAAAGGGATTAAATGCGCTACAGCCTTTGTTGTGTTCTCACAAAACACCAATTTACTGAACTGATAAAAGGCACTTCTTCCCTAAGAGGCTGGTTAAGTCAGGGCATCTAGCAATTTAAGATAATCTATGCTTTCTAGGAAGTTTAATACAAGAAGCTGAGCCTTTCTGGCATCTGTTTTACTATCCTTTTTTTATTCAAGTGGCCCCAAAAGTGTAGGTGAGATGGTCATGGGGCAAGAAAAGAGAACTTGGGCTATTATGCCTGCTGCGTGGGTATTGTAATCAATAAAAACTGTACATTTTTTTCATCTGCCTTTTTTTTTTTAAAGCAAGGACAGGAGTTCCTGTTGTGGCTCAGCAGTTAATGAACCCAACTAGCATCCATGAGGATGCAGGTTCGATCCCTGGCCTCGCTCAGTGGGTTAAGGATCTGGAGTTGCCATGATCTGTGGTATAGGTCACAGACACAGCTGGGATCCGGCGTTGCTGCGACTGTGGGGTAGGCTGGCAGCTATAGCTCCAATTCAACGTCTAGCCTGGGAACCTCCATATGCCACGGGCGTGGCCCTAAAAAGACATACATACATACATATATAGTAAAAAGCAAGGAAAGTCTCCTGGCATTGATAGATGACATGATATTAAATAAAACAAAAACCATGACACACTCCAAGCTTCATGAAAAATAGTAGAAAATAAATGAAGTATATTAATAGTAAATATGAATTAATTCATTATCTAAGTAGTGTTGATTTTGACTATTTAAATGTCATGATGGTACAAACATTGCTCTTGCCTTGTTTTAAAATTGCTATTAAAATAGCAGTAATCACTGGCCAAACCACTCTAGTGCCTTGCTATTAGCATGGCATTTAAAATTGCATTTTTGACATCTTTAAGAAATGAGTTGTTTTGCTCTTTTTGATGATTCATTTTGAAAAATGGAGTCAGCTACCCTGGAAAGCACTAATTCAACCTGTAACTGATCACTGTAATTAGCTCAGTCTATATTAAGAAAACACTTCCCTTATGGTATTCATTCATTTATTCATTCAAAAATGATTAAGTTCTACTTCTCGCTCTGAAGCAGGGTATTCTGCTGGATTATTACCCACAGGCCTGTGCCTGCCTCTAGAGCCGTGCTGTCTAAGGGGACTTTCTGTGATCCTAGAAATGTCCTCTCTCTGCACTGTGGGGAAAGGGGTACAAAACGTACAAGAGATGGGCCCTGCTTCCAGAGCTTCAACCTTTATAGGTAAGTTGTTTTCATGGCAATTAAAACAGCAGCGATCACAACTTAGACATTTACTGAAGTCACTTTGGGGATGGGAGATATTCTCTTTAACTCTGGTGAAGTATTCATAAATAAAGATAATAATACCTTCCCTTGCTCCCCCTCAGGGTCATTGTGAGAGTCAGATGAAATAGTGTGTTTCAGTCATTGAATAAATATGGGTGGGCCTCCTATTGACCTATGATGCGCCTTCCATGAGCCAGGTCTATTGGGTCTGAGGATACTGACAAAGTCCCTGCCCTCAATAGAAGGATCGTGTTGAGGTTCCTATTATCTTGTCTCTTTATCCAAACCTGGGTCCTCCCCACAGTCTAGGAGGCAATGGCTTCTGAGGGTGATTGAATGGGCAACACAGTTTGGGAATTAAAACACCCAGGTGGTAGTCTGGACTCTACAATTTAGACATGCAACTTTGGCTAATTACCAACGTCTCTCAGCCCCTTGATCTTGTCCTCAGTACAATGAGAATATTAATACTTATCTTTTGAGGTTGTTGAGTGCATTAAATAACATCATACTGCCAGATAGTCTAGAGGTAGTCATTGTTAGGATTTCCTCTGTTTATCTCCCTCCAGGTCCTTTCTCAAAGCACTTGTCCTCAGCACTATGCCAGGCAAAGTCACAGAGCCTGATGCCGAGCAGGGAATTTTACCCAAAATAAACCAGGCAGACAAAGGAAGCTTGGCATTAGAAACACTCAGAGGAAGCCAAAGAGGGGGTGCTGTTCCCATTGGCCGGTTCCCCTCGGCACTTTGCATCACGGCATTCTTGCCCAGCCAGTGGAACTAATTGCCTGACAAAAAGACAGACAGGCAACCGGGGCTCTGAAATTAAAATCACTTTAACCACGTCCTGATCGCTTCACAAACAAATTATAGGCAAATCAATTTTGCTCATCCAGGCTTTGCACGCCTGTTCATTGTGTGCCTGCGCTTTGTCAAGATTTACCAGAGGACAAATGATTTGGAGAAGGACAATGCAAGTGATAGAAGAGTAAACAGTATAACCAGCCAAGCATTAGCATTAGTTTGTGATATTTAAGTACAAATCCTCTTTCTTGCTTGCTTATCAAGAAACCCCTGTCACAAGGACAACGCTAGCACAGGCAATGCTGGTTTATCCGGCAGGCTAGGACAAGAAGTCTATATTCATTCTAACTATCTTTATTCCCCTTGCCACCTATAGCAATTGGAGGTAAAGTAGTACAGGAGGTGATAGTGTGGAGGTGCTAGTGCTAGGAACCCAGAAGCAGAAAGAGCCAGGTGTCCTGGGTTTTGAAGCTCTGATTAGCCAGGGTCCTCCAGGAGGCGGGAACCCTGAATCCTCTGGGAGCTTGAGGGATCTTGTGAGCAAGTATTCTCACCTGGGCTCCAGCAGTGGGCTTCAGGGGTTGTCCCTAAACTCCTGGCAGAGTTTTCAAAATAGTGTCAATTCAGTTCCTTTTTTTTTTTTTTTCCTGGAGGAATCAATTCAGAGAATTTGGAGGCTCTAAAACCACAGTTGTTCAATACACTAGCCATTGGTCATGTATGGCTGTTGAAATAGGGCCAATCCAAATTAAGATGTGCTATGTCCAATGTATAAAGACTTGGGATGAAAAGGAGACAATAGCTGATTTCATTAAAAGCCTTATTTGCATTACATATTGAAATGAGAATATTTTTGATACATTGGGTGAAACAGAATATATTATAAAACTCATTTCACTCATTTCTTTTTATTTGTTTAATATACTTACTAGAAATTTTAAAGTTATATATGACGCTTGCATTTGTGCCTCGTATTATATTTCTATTAGGCAGAAACTCTCTAAAAGGTTAAGAATAACTTGCTTAGTGAGATCAAAAGGGAAATTTAGAAGAAAATAGCTTTGGAAAGACATAATTATTTGGTAAGATTCTGTTGGTCGAGACAAACTACTGGGTACTTTTCCTATATTACAAGTTCAAACTGCCAGCAATGAGCAGAGAGAGGGAAGAAACAGAGATGATGACAGTGGTTTGAAATTGCAACCAACTGGAAAACTTTGTGAAGAACTGGGAAGATGAGTGGGTTGAAACTAGTAAGGAACCTTTATCTGATACTATTTACTGATGCAGAAGTGATAGAAACTGCTTTGAATTCTAGAAAGTCCGAAGACACTGATGACAATTATAGTGGAAAGAAAGAAGTTATTCTAGAAAAGGCCACCTTGACTTTTAGATACTGTCACCAACTTGTAGAAAAGAAGCTGGATGGTATTCTCTAGAAGACAATAATAGAGTTGCCTGCTCTTATGACATTTGTAAATAGCAAGTAATCAAAGTGAAAAATCAGGAATTTATGAAAGTAAATAGTTTCTGATATAAATCATAAGATCAGGACAGATTTGACCTATAGATCATAACTCTGACCAATAATTAAAAGATGCTTTCCAAGATAGGGTGGCCCCAGGGACAGGATAGTTAGCTAGCCACCAAGAAACTTCATAAAACAGCATTTACCTAGAAGTTACCAAATTTCTGGGCCTGGTCCTCTGCTCTGTGGACTCAGAAACTGTCTTGTCAGTGCCCTAAAGACTAGCCCAGTCATTCTCAAATTGTGATGCTGATGCAGCAGCAGCAGTACGCCTGAGACCTTGGCAGAAATGCACACTCTTGTGCCTTATCCAGTGAAGAACTTCTGAAGTGGAGCCCAGCAATCTAGTTTTAATAAGTTTTTTTTTTTGGTCTTTTTGCCATTTCTAGGGCCACTCCCATGGCATATGGAGGTTCCCAGGCTAGGGGTTGAATCAGAGCCACAGCAACATGGGATCTGAGCTGCATCTGCAACCTATACCACAGTTCATGGCAACGCTGGATCCTTAACCCACTGAGCAAGGCCAGGGATCGAACCCACAATCTCATGGTTCCTAGTCAGATTCGTTAACCACTGAGCCATGACAGGAACTCCCTAGTTTTAATAAGTTCTGATGGAAGGTAACCAAGCACATGTCCAGTGATGCTGGTGATTCCAATGCGTGCTAAAATTTAAGAATCTCTAGACAACTGACCACTGGACAACAAACAGAAAATGTGTTCATTGATAATCATAAGTTGAACTGTCATAAGGAACAAAACTCACACATTAGTAAGACAAGTATCTTTCCCTAAGAAGCCAATCTAGGGAGTTCCTATTGTGGCTCAGTGGCAACGAATCCAACTAGCACCCATGAGGATGTGGGTTCTATCCCTGGCCTTGTTCAGTGAGTTAAGAATCCGACATTACCATGAGATATGGTGTAGGTCACAGACCCAGCTCAGATCCTGCGATGCTGTGGCTGTGGTGTAGACTGGCAGATGCAGCTCTGATTCCACCCCTAGTCTGGGAACTTCGATATCATGCTACACATGTGGCCTTAAGAAGAGGAAGGAAGGAAGGGGTTAATCTATCTGGGAAGTGGCACATTTGACACTCATGAAAATGTTGCTTGGTAAGCCTGAAATCAAAGCAAGCAGTGTCAAATGCATGATTCGAACTCTTCCCTTTTGTTTTTCATTTTCAATTCAACTTCTACTCCTTTGTGGGAATAGGTTCATCCCTGCTGGACAAATAGCATGTGGTGAGGAGAGGAACAGGAGGAAGTGACTGGTACAATTGTTCCCACTCCACTCGAATCACACTCATAGCAGAATGTGTTCTACCAAATCACCAACTCAAGTTCCCTTCAGTTAGTAACATTAACAAGTAGACATCACAGATTTGTAACACGATTTATAGATACTGGTTATGATGAAAACAGTCAATATATGTAGGTACACATGGTACCCAGAAGTGTCTAGCAGCTAGACCATTCTCTCTAAGAGCTTATTATACGCAACATAAATCTTTTCTAAACTCCTTTTCCCTTGAGGAAAAGGTTAACAAGTCCAGAGTTAATCTTCCCCTGATTACCTCCCTTACATATGGATTTTCTGTTGTAATATAATTAAGGGTTCAATTTACTTAGGTAACTGAAAGTAATGCACTGAAATTTAGCCTCTGCTTTACTTCTATCAGTGTCCTTGGCTTACCTGGCTCTTAAAGTCCCAAAAAGGCAGAAACAGGTACTTTCTATATCTTACTGGTTATGTGATTTATCTGGACACATTCAGCCAAATTTTATAACCTGTTATACTTTTATTTGCATTAAAATTCATCCTAATGTTAAAATATTTCCAATTTTCATCTTTTTTCATAAAGCCTTCTAAAGAATCCAACTTTGACTTGTAATTTTTAAACTTTACCTATGTTTTTATTTTTTTTATTTTTTTTTGTCTTTTTGTTGTTGTTGTTGTTGTTACTGTTGTTGTTGTTGCTATTTCTTGGGCCGCTCCCTCGGCATATGGAGGTTCCCAGGCTAGGGGTCCAATCGGAGCTGTAGCCACTGGCCTACACCAGAGCCACAGCAACGCGGGATCCGAGCCACGTCTGCAACCTACACCACAGCTCACGGCAACGCCGGATCGTTAACCCACTGAGCAAGGGCAGGGACCGAACCCGCAACCTCATGGTTCCTAGTCGGATTCATTAACCACTGCGCCACGACGGGAACTCCTGTTTTTATTTTTAATAATTCTACTCTGCCAGCTATCACCAGTTCAATTTCCTCCTTTTACATAAAAGCTTCCCCTTTCCTTCAGCGACACGTACACACGATCCTGAATCACTATTCAGTGCTGAATGGACACTGCAATGTTTTCTCTTTTTTTTTTTTAATAATTTTTTTTAATTTTCCCACTGTACAGCAAGGGGGTCAGGTTATTCTTACATGTATACATTACAATTACATTTTTCCCCCACCCTTTCTTCTGTTGCAACAGGAGTATCTAGACAAAGTTCTCAATGCTATTCAGCAGGATCTCCTTGTAAATCTATTCTAAGTTGTGTCTGATAAGCCCAAGCTCCCGATCCCTCCCACTCCCTCCCCCTCCCATCAGGCAGCCACAAGTCTCTTCTCCAAGTCCATGATTTTCTTTTCTGAGGAGATGTTCATTTGTGCTGGATAGTAGATTCCAGTTATAAGTGATATCATATGGTATTGGTCTTTGTCTTTCTGGCTCATTTCACTCAGTATGAGATTCTCTACTTCCATCCATGTTGCTGCAAATGGCATTATGTCATTCATTTTTATGGCTGAGTAGTATTCCATTGTGTATATATACCACCTCTTCCGAATCCAATCATCTGTCGATGGACATTTGGGTTGTTTCCATGTCTTGGCTATTGTGAATAGTGCTGCAATGAACATGCGGGTGCACGTGTCTCTTTTAAGCAGAGTTTTGTCTGGATAGATGCCCAAGAGTGGGATTGCAGGGTCATATGGAAGTTCTATGGATAGATTTCTAAGGTATCTCCATACTCTTCTCCATAGTGGCTGTACCAGTTTACATTCCCACCAACAGTGCAGGAGGGTTCCCTTTTCTCCACAGCCCCTCCAGCACTTGTTATTTGTCGATTTATTAATGATGGCCATTCTGACTGGTGTGAGGTGATATCTCATGGTAGTTTTGATTTGCATTTCTCTTATAACCAGCGATGTTGAGCATTTTTTCATGTGTGTGTTGGCCATCTGTATATCTTCTTTGGAGAAATGTCTATTCAGGTCTTTTGCCCATTTTTCCATTGATTGATTGGCTTTTTTGCTGTTGGGTAGTATAAGTTGTTTATATATTCTAGAGATTAAGCCCTTGTCGGTTGCATCATTTGAAACTATTTTCTCCCATTCTGTAAGTTGTCTTTTTGTTTTCTTTTGGGTTTCCTTTGCTGTGCAAAAGCTTTTCAGTTTGATGAGGTCCCATGGGTTTATTTTTGCTCTAATTTTGATTGCTTTGGGAGACTGCCCTGAGAAAATATTCATGAGGTTGATGTCAGAGAGTGTTTTGCCTATGTTTTCTTCCAGGAGTTGGATGGTGTCCTGTCGTCTATTTAAGTCTTTCAGCCATTTGGAGTGTATTTTGGGGCATGGTGTGAGGGTGTGTTCTAGTTTCATTGCTTTGCATGCAGCTGTCCAGGTTTCCCAGCAATGCTTGCTGAATAGACTTTCTTTTTCCCATTTGATGTTCTTGCCTCCCTTGTCAAAGATTAATTGACCCTAGGTGTCAGGGTTTCTTTCCGGATTCTCTATTCTGTTCCATTGGTCTGTCTGTCTGTTTTGATACCAGTACCACACTGTTTTGATGACTGTGGCTTTGTAGCATTTCTTGAAGTCTGGGAGAGTGATGCCTCCTGCTTGGTTTTTGTTTCTCAGGATTGCTTTGGCGATTCTGGGTCTTTTGTGGTTCCATATAAATGTTTGGATTGTTTGTTCTAGTTCTGTGAAAAATGTCATGGGCAATTTGATAGGGATTGCATTGAATCTGTAGATTGCTTTGGGTAGTATGGCCATTTTTACAATATTGATTTTCCCAATCCAGGAACATGGACTATCTTTCCATTTCTTTACATCTTCTTTGATTTCTTTGATTAAAGTTTTATAGTTCTCGGCATATAGGTCCTTTACCTCCTTGGTCAGGTGTATTCCGAGGTATTTGATTTTGTGAGGTGCAATTTTAAAAGGTATCGTATTTTTGTATTCCTTTTCTAATATTTCATTGCTGGTATACAGAAATGCAACTGACTTCTGAATGTTCATCTTCTATCCTGCTACTTTGCTGAATTTATGAATCAGTTCAAGGAGTTTTGGGGTTGAGTCCTTAGGGTTTTCTATGTATAGTATCATGTCACCTGCATACAGTGACAGCTTTATCTCTTCTCTTCCTATATGGATGCCTTTGATTTCTTTGGTTTGTCTAATTGCTGTGGCTAGGACTTCCAAAACGATGTTGAAGAGCAGTGGTGAGAGTGGGCATCCCTGTCTTGTTCCAGATTGGAGTGAGAAGGCTTTCAGTTTTTCCCCATTGAGGATTATATTTGCTGTGGGTTTCTCATAAATGGCTTTGATTATATTCAGGAATGTTCCCTCTATACCCACTTTGGCGAGGGTCTTGATCATGAATGGATGTTGGACTTTGTCAAATGCTTTTTCTGAGTCTATTGAGATGATCATATGATTTTTGACTTTTCTTTTGTTAATGTGGTGTATGATGCTGATTGATTTGCGTATGTTGAACCATCCTTGTGAACCTGGGATGAACCCCACCTGGTCATGGTGTATAATTTTTTTGGTATGTTGTTGGATTCGGTTGGCTAAGATTTTGTTGAGAATTTTTGCATCTATATTCATCAATGATATTGGGCGATAGTTTTCTTTTTTGGTGGTATCTCTGTCTGGTATTGGAATGAGGGTGATGGTGGCATCATAGAATGTCTTTGGGAGTATTCCTTCTTCTTCAACCTTTTGAAAGAGTTTAAGGAGGATGGGCACCAATTCTTCTTTATATGTTTGATAGAATTCACCTGTGAAGCCATCTGGTCCTGGACTTTTCTTTGTAGGGAGTGATTTTATGACCTCTTCAATTTCATTTCTAGTGATCGGTCTGTTCAGTTGGTCTGTTTCTACTTGACTCAGTTTTGGCAGGCTGTAAGATTCTAGAAAATTGTCCATTTCTTCCAGATTGTCAAAATTGTTGCCGTAGAGTTGTTCATAGTATTCTCTTATGGTTTTTTGTATTTCTGCTGTATCCATTGTGATTTCTCCTTTTTCATTTATACTTTTGGTTATTTGGGTTCTTTCTCTCCTCTTTGTAGTGAGTCTGGCCAGGGGGCTGTCAATTTTGTTCACCTTTTCAAAGAACCAGCTCTTGGTTTTATTAATTTTCTCTATTGTTTTTTGAGTCTCTATTTTATTGATTTCTTCTTTGATCTTTATAATTTCCTTCCTTCTGCTGACTTTAGGCCTTTTTTGTTCTTCTTTTTCTAATTCCTTTAGGTGGAGGGTTAAGTTGTCCATTTGGGATCTTTCTTCTTTTTTGAGAAAGGCCTGTATTGCTATAAATTTCCCTCTGAGCACTGCTTTCGCAGCATCCCATAGATTTTGAGAGGTTGTGTCTTCATTATCACTTGTTTCAAGGAAATTTTTAATTTCCTTCTTGATTTCCTCATTTACCCATTGGTTTTTTAGTAGCATGTTGCTTAGTCTCCATGTAGTAGGTTTTTTGTCATTTCTTTTCCCATGGTTGATTTCTAATTTCATGGCTTTGTGGTCAGAGAAGATACTTGAGATAATTTCTATGCTCCTAAATTTATTGAGATTCGCTTTGTGTCCCAATATGTGGTCGATTCTTGAGAATGTTCCATGAGCATTTGAGAAGAATGTGTATTCTGCTTTTTTTGGATGTAGTGTCCTGAAGATATCAATGAAGTCTAACTTTTCTATTGTTTCCTTTAGGATCTCTGTTGCTTTATTGGTTTTCTGTCTAGAGGATCTGTCCATTGATGTGAGGGGGGTATTAAGGTCTCCTACTATGATTGTATTCTCATCCATATCTCCCTTTATGTCTGTTAATATTTGTTGTATGTATCTGGGTGCTCCTGTGTTTGGGGCATATATGTTGACGATAGTAACATCCTCTCCTTGGATGGATCCCTTAATCATTAAGTAGTGTCCTTCTTTGTCTTTCTTTATGTCTTTTGTTTTAAAGTCTATTTTGTCTGATATGAGCGTTGCGACTCCTGCTTTTCTGTCATTTCTATTGGCGTGAAATATTTTTCCCCACCCTTTCACTTTCAATCTATATGTATCTTTTGTCCTAAGGTGAGTTTCTTGTAGGCAGCATATTGTAGGTTTTTGCCTTTTTATCCACTCAGCCACTCTGTGTCTTTTGATTGGGGCGTTCAGTCCATTGACATTTAAGGTGATAATTGATAGATGATTATTTATTGCCATTTGAACCTCGTGTTCCAGTTGATGCTATTGTTCTCCATTCTTCCTTTTTTTTTTTTTTTGGTTGGATGGTCTCCTGTTATTATCTGCTTGAGTGTATTTTTTTTTTCATTTTTTGCAAATGCAATATTTGGTTTTGGCTTGTGGTTGCCCTGTTTTTTAAGTATGCTAACCCCTTCCCATAATTGTGTGTTTTAGCCTGATGGTCCTGTAAGTTCAAACACTTCATTACTATATTAAAATTAAGAAGAGAAACATACAAACAAACAAACAAAAAGGGTTATTTACTTCCTAACATCCCTTGCCCACATTTTATGGTTTTGATGACTCTTTTTTCTTTTTTCTTTTTAATTTTATTTTGTTTGAAGCATGTTCATGATTAAATCGTTATGCTGGCTTATTTGAGTGACTGCTCTCTGATTGCGGTTTCCTCAGTCCTAGTTCTTCCCCTTCTTCTTTTTTTTTTTTTTCTTTTCTTTCTTTTCCTTTTTCTTCCCTTTCCTTCCTTTTTGGTTTAGAGAAGCCCTTTCAATATTTCCTTTAACCTGGGTTTTGTGTTGCTGTATTCTTTAAGTTTTTGTTTATTGGAAAAAAATTTTATTTCCCCTTATATTTTAAATGATATTCTTGCTGGATAGAGTATTCTAGGTTGCATATTCTTTCCTTTTAGCACTTTAAATATCTCTTGCCATTCCCTCCTGGCCTGTAGTGTTTCTGTAGAGAAATCAGCTGATAATATTATGGGGGTTCCTTTGTAGGTAACATTCTGTTTTTCTCTTGCTGCCTTTAGGATCCTCTCTTTATCACTAACTTTTGCCATTTTTATTATGATGTGTCTTGGTGTGGGTCTGTTTGGGTTCAGTTTGTTTGGGGCCCTCTGTGCTTCTTGTATCTTGAATCCAGTATCCTTTAGATTTGGGAAGTTTCCAGCGATAATTTCTTCAAATATGTTTTCCATCCCCCTTATCTTTTTCTACTCCTTCTGGAATTCCTATTATGCGTAGATTGGCCCGCTTTATATTATCCCATAGGTCTCTTATATTGCTTTCCAGTTTTTGGATTCGGTTTTCTGTCTGTTGACCGGAATGACTGATTTCCATTATTCTATCTTCCATATCACTGATTCGTTCTTCTGCATTATTCATTCTGGTTTTTACTGCCCTTAGTTCCATTTGCATCTCTGCAAATGAATGTTCTAGTTTTTCTTGGCTCCTCCTTATATGTTCTAGTTCCTTTCTGAGGGTATCTGCATTACTGTTCATATCTTCTCTTAATTCCTTCAGTATTTTCACTATTTCTCTTTTGAACTCCAGGTCTGTCTGACTGCAGAGATCTGTTTCATTGTTGACTGTTTTAGGTGAGTTCTCCTGTTGGTTTGACTGGGGGTGGTTTCTCTGCTTCTTCATCTTGCTTGTTGTTTTCTTTCTCCTGAGGGAGTTGTACTGTCCGTTATCAGGCAGTGTTTGCCTTGTCACTGCCGTGGAATATTTCCTGAGGGCTGGCATTGTTGGTCAATCTTTTTTGAGGCAGTGTGGCTTTTCTGGAGTGTTGATGGGGCTAACAGTGTTTCTTTGAAGCAAAGGAGGACTTCCTGAGGGCAGACAGGACTGGGAGGTCCACACCACGATGGTAGCAGATTTCACTTGTTCAGGCAGAGCTTGCTCTGGTTTTTTTAGGCTGTGGGGTTCTTGCAGGGGGTTGGCGGTGTTGGGCAGCTGTTCCTCGGGAGTGCAGCACCCCCTGGGGGCTGCAGCAGCTATCTGGGTCACTGAGAACCTAAGAGGCTCTTCCCTAGGGCAGCCCAACTCAGAAGGACGGCCTGTGAATGTAGGTGGATCTTGTCACAGTCTGGCCAAGCTTGTTGCAGTTTTTCTGGGCTGCAGGGGCTCTTCCAGGGGGCTGGTGGTGCTGAGCAGCTATTCCTCGGGAGTCGGGCACCCCCTGGGGGCTTGGGCGGGTAGCAGGGCCACTAGAAACCCAAGAGGCTCCTCTCCAGGGAAGCCTGACTCAGAAAGACCGTCTGAGATCTTTTCCGACTCGGCCAGGCTTGTTGCAGCTTTTCTGGGCTGCAAGGGGTCCTGCCTGGAGCTGGCAGTCCTATGCAGCTGATCCACTAGGGCACCCCTGGGGGCTTGGGCGGGTAGCAGGGCCGTTGGAAATCCAAGAGGCTCTTCCCTGGGGCAGCCCAACTCAGAAAAACCATCCGAGAATTAGGCAGATCTATTTACGGCCTGGCTAGGCTTGTTCTAGCTTTTCTGGGCTGCAGGCTTTTTCTCGGGGGCTGGTGGTGTTTGGTGCTACTCTGAGGAAGTGTAGCCCCTCCAAAGGGCAAGCAGGCCTGTGCAGGTTCAGCCTCTGCGGTGGTATGCTTCAGGCAATTGTTGAGGCCAGCCCTCCTGGATGGCAGGCAGCCCCAGGTTTGGCGAGAGCGTAGGTGGTGGTGGGGGTAGGGGGAGGGGATGCACTGGGAAGCACAGCTTTCAGGTAGCTAGCGGGCCTGTAAGCTTACTGTGGCGTGGGGGGTATTCTATGGGGACCCACCCCTTCTTCTCTCCCCTCCCCAGCACTGGCGCAGACCAGGCTCTTTTCCCAGGTTCCCTCTGATGCGGCTTTCCACTTCCCTGCCCCTAGAGTATTGCTCCCTTCCTCTGCGACAGCTTTGTTTTCTAGTCTCCCAGGCAGTCTCTGCCCCGTCAAATGGTTTCTAGACCTCCCAAGCAGTTTCCGCTCTGCCCCGCCCCCCCAGCCCGCTCGGGGACTAACCTCTGGAGCTGAGGTCTCGGTGCCCAGCCCCCACCCAGGTGTCCCCCGGCCCTTTCCCGGGGACTAACTTCTGGAGTCGAGGATTTGGTGCCCAGCCCCCACCCAGGGGTCTCAATTTTTGGTGACTCTGCCCGTAGTTCATATGGTCCGTTCGGTTCTTGATCGGCTTTTCCGTACTCCAACTTACTGCTACACTCTTCTCTGCATCTGGAGATTCTTCCGGTTCATTTGATCTTTCCCCCAAGTAGGTGACTTTCCAGGGTGCGGGGTCCCTTTCTCCTCTGCAGTTCCCTTTTGGGAGCGCCCGTCCTGCTCGGATTCACCTTCTCTCACTCTCCTCTTTTCTCCCGTTCTGCCCAGTAATGTCATGAACTTCTTGCCATCATTGGAGTTTAGGTTCCTCTGCCAGCGATTGGTTGCTGTTCTGTGTGAGTCATTTATTCTGTAGATGTGCTTTTTTTGTTGTGTTTGTGGGAGAGGGCAAGTGTGTCCCCCTACTCCTCCGCCATCTTGTCCTCCGATCTGCAATGTTTTCTGTTTGATGTTGATCACCTACTTCTGGCTGATAGATTTCTTCTCTTGGAAATGTTATCATCATCAGTTATATTTGACCTGGACTCTGAATCTCTTCCTATTCCCAGGCTTTAAAGAGTACTAGTCAAGATGTCATCGCTATCACCTTATTTTAATAATAGTGTTTACTTTCATCACTTTTCCAAGAGCCTCTCTGGCACATCTGTATCTCCTCTTCATCCTTATATTCTCTCTTTATATCTACAGTAATATATAAGTCCACATCATAACATTGATCCTGTGCTATGATATGTTCTAAAAGTGTCTTCTGAATCATCAAGAAAAATTGCTGTTCAAAAACAACTGTTTTGGAATTGGTATATTAGAATGGGCTGTGATTCTTAGAACACTGGTGATCTATCTCTTCCAAATAAAAACCATATATTACCAGGAATATTTATTTAATTAAAACAGTACATTCCAGAGCTATAAAAATGATACCTCATGTTGTAATTACAGAGTAGGTCATGTGATACCAAGGTTCAATCACATATTATTTTTTCAAATAGTCTTTTCATTTGGGGTATCTGTTGACAAGTAATCAAAATCTTATGGAACCAGGAAGTTTAAGAAAGCATTTGTGAGCTTTTGAAACAGAGACTGTGTCCTGCTCATCCTTGCTTGCCTAGAAATAGCTCACCATAGGTGCTCAGTGGGAGGATGGAAGGAAGGAATCTCAGTCCTGTCAAGATAAAAATTTATTCATTTAATGACAAGCCCACAGCTGACACAATACTCAATGGTGAAAAGCTGAAAGCCTGCACCATAAATTCTGGATAAGACCAGGTTACCCACTCTCACCATTTCTATTCAACATAGTATTAGAAGACCTAGAGACAGCAATCAGAGAAGAAAAAGAAATAAAAGGTATCCAAATTGTAAGGAAAGAGGTAAAATTGTCATTTTATGCAGATGACATGATACTCTATATAGAAAACCCTAGACTCCACACAAAAATTCATAAATTAATTCAGCAAGGTAGCAAGATACAAGATTAATATACAGAAATCTGTTGTATTTATTTATACTAACAATGAAATATCAGAAAGTTAAAAATCAATCCCTTTTAAAATTGTGTCAAAAAAATAAAATACCTAGGAATAAATCTAATCAAGGAGGTAAAAGACCTATATGCTGAGAACTATAAAACATTGATAAAGAAAACTGAAAATTTTTCAAAGAAATGGAAAGATAGCTCATGCCTTTGGAATGAAAGAATTAGTATTATTAAAATGGCCATAATACTCAAAGCAATCTACAAATTTAATGTGGTCAATATCAAATTACCCACAACATTTTTCAGAACAAATAATCCTAAAATTTACATGGAAATACAAAAAACAAGAATTGCTAAAACAATTCTGAGGGAGAAGAACAAAGCTGGAGGTATATCTCTCTCAGACTTCAGACAATACTGCAAAGCTAAAGTAATCAAAACAGTGTGGTACTGGCACAAAAACAGACATAGATCAGTGAAACAGAATAGAGAGCCCAGAAATAGAGTCAAACACTTATAGTTAATTAATCTTCAACAAAGGAGGCAAGAATAAAAAATGGAAAAAAAGAGAGTCTCTTCAGCAAGTGGTATTGGTAAATCTGGAGAGCCTCATGTAAAGCAATGAAATTAAAACACTCCCTCCTACCCTATACAAACATAAACTCAAAGTGGTTTAAAGACCTAAATATAAAACGTAACACCATAAAACTCCTAGAAAAGAACATAGGCAAATATTCTTTAACATAAATCATAGCAATATTTTCTTAGATCAGTTTCCCAAGGTGAAAGAAATAAAATTAAAAATAAACATATGAGACCTAAACAAACTTAGAAGGTTTTGCACAGAAAAAAAAAAAAAAACCCATAGACAAAACAAAAAGCCCATGAAAAGGAAGAAAATATTTGCAAGTGATGTAACAGACAAGGGCTTAATTTCCAAAATAAACAAATAGCTCATACAACTCAATATAAAAAAACTAACAACCCAATCAAAAAATGGGCAGAAGACCTAAACAGACATTTCTCCAAAGAAGCTATATGGATGACCAACGGGTCCATGGGGGGAAAAGTATGTATCACCTCACACCTGTCAGAATGGCCATCATCAAAAAAGTCTACAAATAGGGAGTTCCCGTTGTGGCTCACCGTTTTGGCTCAGTGATAGCAAACCTGACTAGTATCCATGGAGGACATAGGTTCGATCCCTGGCCTCACTTCAGTGGGTTAAGGATCCAGCATTGCCGAGAGCTGCGGTGTAGGCTGCAGATGCAGCTCAGATCCCACACTGCTGGGGCTATGGCATAGGCTGGCAGCTGCAGCTCCAATTCAACCCCTAGCCCAGAAACTTCCATATTCCACAGGTGCAGTCCTAAAAAGAAAAACAAAAAAGCCTACAAATAATAAATGCTGAAAGGGATGTGGAGAAAAGGGAACCCTCCTATACTGTTGGTGGGAATGCAACAACTATGGAGAACAGTATGGATGTTCCTTTAAAAACAATAACAGCAACAACAAAAACCCTAAAAATAGAGCTACCACATGATCCAGCAGTCTCACACCTTGGGCATCTATCTGGAAAATATGAAAACTATAATTCAAAAAGATATGATAACATACACCCCAATATTCATAGCAGCACTGTTTAACAATAGCCAAGACATGGAAGACACCTAAGTGTCAATTACTAGATGAATAGCTACAGACAATGTGATATATAGGTATATGAAATATTAGTCAAAAAAATGAAATATTGCCATTTGCAGCCACATGGATGGACCTAGAGAATAACTATATTTCATGAAGTCATACAAAAACAAATATTATGTTATCAGTTATATGTGGAATCTAAAAATAATACAAACGAATTGATTTGAAAAACAGGAACAGACTCACAGACATAGAAAACAAATTTCTGGTTACCAAAGGGGAAAGGGAGGTAGGGAAGAGATAAACCATACAGGATTAACAGATATACATGACTATACATAAAATAGATAAGCAACAATGATTTACTTAATAATACAGGGAACAATATCTTGTAATAACATATAATGGAGTATAATCTGAAATACGTATATATAACAGAAACACTTTGCTGTACACCTGAAACTAATACAATATTGTATATCAACTCTACTTCAAGAAAAAAAAAAGATTTATCTATTTATGAAGCAAGTACTTATTGACCTAACTTCACAGTACTTAGGATTCTATCTCTCATTGTGTTGGCAAGACTGAGAGGGAGAGAGATTAAGGATACTGGTTTTAAAAAATAAATAAATAAAAACAATGTCAATGGTCTTGTCGATGTTCTGTTCTTACTAAAATGTCTGGCTGAGGAGTTCCCATTGTGGCGCAGTGGAAAGGAATCCAACTAGGAACCATGAGGTTGTGGGTTCGATCCCTGGCCTTGCTCAGCAGGATAAGGATCTGGCATTGCCATGACCTGTAGTGTAGGTCACAGATGAGGCTCAGATCTGGCATTGCTGTGGCTGTGGTGTAGGCTGGCGGCTATAGCTCCGACTGGACTAGCCCGGGAACCTCCATATGTCATGGGTGCAGCTCTAAAAAGAAAAAAAAAAAAAATTAAAAAATAGGGAGTTCTCATCATGGCTCAGTGGTTAACGAATCTGGCTAGGAACCATGAGGTTGCGGGTTCGATTGCTGGTCTCGCTCAGTGGGTTAAGGATACAGCATTGCCATGAGCTGTGGTGTAGGTCACAGACAAGGCTCAGATTCTGCCTTGCTGTGGCTGTGGTGTAGGCCAGCGGCTACAGCTCTGATTGGACCCCCTAGCCTGGGAGCCTTCATGTGCTGCGGGTGCGGCCCTAGAAAAGACCAAAAAAAAAAAAAAGTCTGGCTAAGGAGGAGCCCAAGGAAGGAGTCCTGGATCTCTTTATAAATAACCACCCTGGTTTTGTACCAGAGCCAGGGGGTTGTGAACCAGCCCAAACCCCCAGACAAAATTCTGTTTCAGATATGACATCTTGTTTAGCCTCTTCAGCAAGAGTTCTGGCCAGAGGGATGTAAAGATAAAGGAAAGAATACTTCACTTGGATGATGGCCAAGGCATCTGAGCTCCTCACGGCAATTCACATTAACATTCAGAATCAGGAAATCTCGGGTGGAAAGGTCTTTGTGGAACTTTCATTCTCGCCCTGCTCCATTGCCCAAATCTCCTCTAAGCCACCCCAGGGGAGTGGCCTGGAGCCTTTGCCTGAGAACCCAGGGGAAACAGGACTGTTCTAAGAAGCCCACCTGTTTCAGACCCTTGTTATTGTTACAGAGCTCCTCCCTGTAACAAGTTGACATTTGTCTTTCTGAAACATCCACTTGGTGATTCTCTGTTTCCTACAGCCACATAAGAAAGTCAAATTTCTCTCACACAGAGAATGTCATATTCCACCTGGTTTTTTCTTTTTTTTTTTACTTTCTTGATGAGAACATTTAAGTGCTACTCTCATAGCAAATCCTGATGACACAATACAATGTTATCAGCTATAGTAACCATGTTATACATTAGATCCTCAGACCTTATTCATCTTATAACTAAATGCTATACACTTTTATCAACCTCTCCCTATTTCCCCCACCCCAGGTAACGACTTTTCTATGCTCTGTTTCTAGGAGCTTTCCACTGTCATATGCACCTATATTCTATATATAAGTGATATCACCCTGTATATGTCTTCATCTGGCCTACCTTACAGCAGACCAAAAAAATCAACTTAAAATGGATTAAAGACAAGAATATATATGAAAGTATAAAACTCCTAAAAGAAAACATGGGAAGTAATCTCTTTGACATTGGTCTTGGCAATGATTTTTTGGATTTGACACCAAAGCAAAGGCAGCAAAAACAAACAAAGACATGGGACTACATCAAACTAGAAGACTTCTGCTCAGCAAAGGAAACTATCAACAAAATTAAAAGACAACTTAGGGAATAGAAGAAAATATTTTCAAATTATATATCTGATAAGAGGTTACTATTAAAAATACATAAGATGTTTATTTTTCACTGTCTAACTTCACTTAGTATGATAATTTCTATGTCCATCCATGGTGCTGCAAGTGGAAATTATTGCATTTTTTCTGGTCTGAGTAATGTTCCATTGTATATATGTACCACATCTTCTTTATCCATATATAGGTGATAATGTCATAGGATATCACCTATTTGTGGAATCCTTAAAAAAAAAAGGATATGAATGAACTTATTTCCAGAACAGAGACAGACTTACAGATTTTGAGAAACTTATGGTTAACAAAGGGGACGGGGCTGGCGTGGGAGGAACTGAGGGTTTGGAACTGTCATATGCACACTGAGGTATATAGAACAATTGGCCAACGGGGACCTGCTGTACAGCACAGAGACCTCTACCCAGTATTTGGTGATAAACTATGGGGGAAAAGAATCTGAGAAAGAATGGGATATGTGTATATATATAAATGGGTCACTTTGTTATAGCAGAAATTATCACAGCCTTGTAAATTAACTATATTTCAATAAAACTTTAAAGATATACACTTATATATACATAAATATTAAATATATTTATATATTTACAATATAATGTACTTGTAGTTTTTAAATATATAAACATAATTTAGAAATATATTTATTTATACTATATTTATATTTTGTATATTTATATATTATATATTTATAATATATATTAAATATATATAAGAAACTTCTACAATTCAATGTCAAAAAAACAACCCCATTTTTAAAAAATGGGCAAAAGATTCAAAAAGACATTTTTCTAAAGACATACAAATAGCCAACAGCTACATGAAAAGGTGCTCAATATCAGTCATTACCAGGAAAATGTAAATCAAAACCACCACGAGATATCAACTTACAACTGCTCGAATAGAATATCAAGAAGCAAAGCAAAAGGTAACAAATGAGAATGTGGAGAAAAGTAAACTCTTGCACTCTGTTAGTGGGAATGTAGATTGTTGCAGCCACTATGGCAAAAAGAATGGAAATTCTTTACAAAATTAAAAATAGAACTACCATATGGGAAACCAAAAAGGAAAAAAAAAAGACAATTTTTCTCCCAATTACAGAATGGGAGAAAATAGTTTCAAATGGTGCAATGGACAAGGGCTTAATCTCTAGGATATACAAGCATCTTATACAACTCAACAACAAAAAAGCCAACCACCCAATGAAAAAATGGGCAAAAGACCTGAATAGACCATTCTCCAAGGAAGATATACAGATGGCCAACAAGCACATGAAAAAATGCTCAACATCGCTGATTATTAGAGAAATGCAAATCAAAAGTACCATGAGATATCACCTCACACCAGTCAGAATGCCCGTCAATAATAAGTCCACAAGTGCTAGAGGGGGTGTGGAGAAAAAGGTACTCTCCTGCACTGTTGGTGGGAATGTAAGCTGGTACAGCCACTATGGAGAAGAGTATGGAGGTACCTTAGAATTCTATACATAGAACTACCATATGACCCAGCAGTCCCACTCTTGGGCATATATCCAGACAAAACTTTCCTTAAAAAAGACACATGCACCCACATGTTCATTGCAGCACTATTCACAATAGCCAAGACGTGGAAACAACCCAAATGTCCATCAACAGGTAATTGGATTAGGAAGATGTGGTCTATGTAAACAATGGAATACTACTCAGCCATAAAAAAGGATGACATAATGCCATTTGCAGCAACATGGATGGAATTTGAGACTGTCATCCTGAGTGAAGTAAGTCAGAAAGAAAAAGACAAATACCATGTGATATCACTTATAACTGGAATCTAAGATATAGTACAAATGAACGTTTCCACAGAAAAGAAAATCACAGACTTGGAGAATAGACTTGTGGCTGCCCTGAGGGGAGAGGGAGGGAGTGGGAGGGATCAGGAGCTTGGGGTTAATGGTTGCAAAATATTGCTCTTGGAATGGATTTACAGATCCTGCTGTGTAGCATTGAGAACTATGTCTAGACACTTACATCGCAACACAATAATGGAAGGAAAAAGTATGTATACATGTATGTGTAACTTGGTCCCCATGCTGTACAGTGGAAAAATAAATAAATTTAAAAAAAAGAAAAAAAAAAAGAACTACCATACTATCATATGGAGTTCTCTGGTGGCCTAGTGGTTAAAGATCTGGCAATGTCACCACTGTGGCTTCAGTTTGATCCCTGGCCCTGGAACTTCCTTTGCTGTAGATGTGGCAAAAAAAAAGAAAAAAAGAAGTACCATATGATCCAGCAATCCCACTTAAGGGCACTTATCCAAAGGAAATAAAGGCATTATCTCAAAAAGACATATGAATTCCTGTGTTCAATGCAGCATTATTCATAATAGCTAAGATATAGAAAAAACCTAAGTGTCTGTCAATGGATGAATGCATCAAAAAAAATGTTTTATTGTAGGTTTACAAGACAATATTTTACAAAAATGCAGACACCCTGTTGCTTACAACAACATGGATAAGCTTGGATAGCATTATGTTAAGTGATACAAAAACCCTTTATAGGAAGTTCCCTTGTGGCACAGCGAGATAAGGATCTGGCATTGCCGCAGCTGTGGACTGGGTCACAACTGTGGCAAAGGTTCAGTCTTTGGCTCAGGAACTTCCACATGCTGTGAGTACAGCCAAAAAATAAAATCCTTTTTAATGTGAAGTGTTCCAACCTGACCTCAACATTCATTTTGTAGTTTAACCAGCTTATAGTGTAGTGAGAGTATCACTTCCCTTGTCAATGCTCCATTACTCTTTTATTTCATGTGTTTTACTCACCCTCTTGCATTAGTTACCCTCTCCAAGCCTCAATTTCCACATCTATACAATGAGAACGATAATACTAGTTCTCAAAGAATTGCCATAGGCATTAGCACATAATGCTTAGCACATAGGAAATACTCAATGAAACTAAGCTATTATTATTAGCATTAAACATTTAGAGCAAAAAGGATGGTTGATGGTTTTTCCCTTTCTTTTTCTTTCTTTTTGTTTTTTGTTGTTTGTTTGTTTGTTTGTTTTTGCCTTTTTAGGGCCACACCTGTGGCATATGGAAGTTCCCAGGCTAGGGTCAAATTGGAGCTGCAGCTGCCAACCTATGCCACAGCCATGCAGGATCTGAGCTGTGTCTGCAACCTACACCACAGTTCACAGTGGGTTAAGGTGGGGTTCATCACCACTGAGCCACAGCAGGCACTCCCGTATTTTTCCCTTTCTAACACTGAGTTTTCCCATTGTCCCCAGCCTCCAAATACCCTTAATTTGAAGACGGAGAATGAAATCTCAATAATGATAATGAGAGAAGCTTCTATATTAGAAGGCACTTCTTTTAATGAGTATATTAATTAACTAATAATGCATAATAAATTACTCCAAAATCTAACAGCTTAAAACAACACACATTTATCATATCAGAGTTGGGGAGTGTTAAGAATCCAGGTATGGCTTAGAGGGCCTGCTACAAGCTCACTGGTGTACTGTTGGCAGGACTCAGTCCCTGCTCCTCATTGAGACATCATTTCCTCATCACAGACCCGATCCTTCCCCAGGGCAGCTCACAACACAGCAGCTGGCTTTTCTCAGAGCAAGTGAGCAGGATGGAAACTTCAGTCTTTTGTAAGCCAGTCTCAGAAAGGATGCCCATTACTTCCACTGTTTCCTACTTGTGCGAAATGAATTAGCAAGTCCAGTCCACACTCTAGGCAAGGGTTGCAGGGCCTGCACAAAGGCATGAATAGAAGGAGGCAAGGATCACCAGGGGCGATTATGAGGCTGCCTACCACAGTGAGGTTATGCTGTCTTGTCAAGGAGGAGCTAAAAAAGAGAGGCACTCGTGCATGTACATGTGCACGTGTGCACACACACCGTCTATTCCCAGACTAACAGCTTCGAGTAATGGAAAAAGGAGAGGCATCACTGATAAGCCACATAGAATGCCAGTGGGAAAGGATCTTAGATCTTACTTAAGTCACCCCACCCCTACCTGCACTTTACAGGGAGAAAACTAAAACCCAGAAAGGTGCCCTGCCCAAGACTGCATATTAGCTTTTGGTAGGTATCTGGCCTGAATCCAGGCTGACTCCTGGTCCAATGCTCCTTTCGCTAGACTTAGATTTTCATCTCATCCTGGGCAAGGGCTTTAGTTTTCACAAAAGCAGTAGAGCTCACTGTCTCTTCTCAAATCGGTGTTATCATTTTTGCCATTGAATTTCAAGGCCAGTGCCTATAAAAAAAAAAAATGGCAAGTTGGTAAGCAGTGACCTTTGGTTGTTTCCCCTCTAATCATTGTCTTTGTTCTTATTTGGATGAGAAAGTAGAATAAGACTCTGCTATTATAGATAAAACAAGAATGTCTCATGACCAGAAGGTAAATAAAGCACCATTTCTCTAAAACAGCACAACATTTATAAAATTAAAATCTATACTTGAAAATTAAGCTAGAACCCAGATCATTTTTAAAGTACCCATTCACACAGTAGTAATTTACAGAAGTCTTGCAGTTTGTAAAATGAGTTTTTCTTCAATGTGAATGCCTTGATTCACAAACCCCCCCAATTTAATTTCTTCATCAACTATCTTCTAACTCAGGTGCATGGTTTACTGAGGGGTCAATCAAGTAATAGGTGACTGGCCAAAAAGTCACTCTTAAGTTTGGCCAATGACAAATAACTGTTGCATTCTTTCCTCTGTGTGTTAGGTGCAACACAAACGATTCATGATACAGCTGGGAGGTTTACTGGGTTAGTAAATTGTAAGAATGGCTCAATGCTACTTGCTCCTTTCCATGAAATCAGACTTGCTCCACCTGATGGTAGAGCTAGAAAGGATGGAGAGGAATTGATCTCAGAAGTAGTGTGATGAAATCAGAATCTTCTAAATCTATGGCTGTTTTTACTCTGACACATTACCTTTCTTCTACTACAATTCTGCCACTATGCTCTTTATGGGGGTGGGGGGGGAGTTAGCCTAAAACAAAATGATCTTACTGTCAGCCAATGAGGCACCTACAAACAATCCAGTTAGGCTAGTTTTTACTTCTGGTCTCATGAAGAATTCCTAACCATGTAGATTCCATGGGTGATGTCTCTGATCTGCTCAGGATGCCTCCAACTACTCTCCGCTTGGTACTAGATCTTGGTCCATTCTCTTGAGCAGAAACTCCCAGCTAAAATCCCATCAGAAGACTCCTTCATTCACTCCCTGCTCCTCATACCTGGTATCTCTCTACTCTCTGAGTTCCTCGGTCCTTTTCACTCTCCCCCACCTTCTCCTTCATCAAAGTCCTGTCTTTCCTGTGTTTTACCTTCATTGTGAGCAATAAATAATTGCATGTCTTCCTCTGGTGTCCCTGAATAGAAAGAGTGGGATGGGGTCAATTCCTATCCTCATAGTAGTTAAGGAGAGATAAAAGCCTCAGATAAAATATCTCAACAACAACTTAGATTTTCAGCTCTAATAATTAAATTCCAGTGAGCACATCCTTCTACAAAAGGAGAACATCCATCTCTTTCCTAGAAGGGCTCACCTATCTCCATGGTCTTTGTCAGTGACAGCCTCCATTTGGGGATAAACAGAAAGGCAATAGCCGTCTAAGATTCAAAGCTGCTGAGTCACCTATGTTTTGATGAGCCTCACTCAGCATGAGCCAGTCTGTATTCAGGGAATGAGGCAGAGTCTGAGATTTGGGAGAGGAGAGAGGGAAAGGAATAGAAGCAGCTCCCCTCCCAACTTCTAATCTTTTCAACTTCCCCTCTCCTACCATAACCTTTATCAACAAAGGGGAGAATAACAAAAAGTAGAGTCCAGGCTACTCAAAGAATGAGATGGAATCAAAATGTATCTCCTCACTAAGGCTAAAATGAGTCACATTCTTCAAAAAACCAGAGCACTGCCTTCTCTCATTCTCAGTTTTAAGGAAAATGGGCCTTAGGAACAAGAGGAAGATCAAACTCACCATAGAAAATAAACTATGTATTTTTGCCTATCTGAGGGTAATGAGTAAACTCCGGGTAAAAAGAGTGTAATGAAGACAAAGAGGCAGACTCGGGAAGGAGGAGAGGCCTTTGATAGTCCTTAAGGATAAATGGGAAATTACCTATTAAGACATAAAGAACACCAACTGTACTAAGGATAAATTGTCACTTTTCTTAAACTACATTTAGGACCTTTTCTAGTCAATGTGGTGGGTTCAGCTGATGTAGGAAATCCCCCTACTCTTTAAATGCTGCATTATAATGAGCTTGAAACCGGGAAAGATGAATCTTTCGGTGTTAGAAATAAAGAATGAGCTAAGAGTTAGAGATGGGAGAGGGAGCTGGATCCAAACAGCTCACCAAGTTATCAGATTAGCCCGTAACATCTTAGCTGAGATTCTAAAACTCAGAGGAGGGATTCTGGCCCCAGGTTCTATGTATGTTTGAACCTAGAATTGAGCTACCTGAATAAAGCTGAGAGTTAAAACATGGGTGTGGTATTCAGGAATGCCGAGTAGAAATATTCTGTCTTCTGACTAAACACTATGGGAGGAATTTTCCCATCTTCCTGGGACTGTGTGAATGGGAAAAGAATCACCATAGAGTCTTTTGGAAGAGTTTGAGAAAGAAATGTATAAGCTCTTCTTTGTATGTCTGGTAGAATTCCCTTGTAACGCCTTCTGGTCCTGGACTTTTGTTTGCAGGGAGGTTTTATTATTATTACAGATTCTTTTTTCTCCTTCTATAATGATTCTATTTCCCTTTAATGGTCAGTCTATTCAAATTGTCTATTCCTTCTTGATTCAGTTTGAACTTAACTATGAAACAGAATCACAGACATAGAGAACAGACGTGGTTGCCAAGGGGGAGGGAAGGAGGGGGAGGGATGGATTGGGAGTTTGGGATTAATAGATGCAAACTATTATATAGAGAGTGGATAAACAACAAGGTCCTACTGTATAACACAGAGAACTATTTTCAATGTCCTGTAATAAATCCCAATGGAAAAAAAAGAATCACCATAAATATTGGAAGCCAGATTGGTACCCTACATGGGTGAGGCATCTGAATTCATATTACCTGCAAGGTGCCAGCATTCAAGAGCAATAAATTAGCATAAAAAATGGTCTGGGGCTGGTGACAACCCATCTGGCACCTGGTGAAACCTTACCACTGAGAGAGTCCAACAAGAGGATACTTCCATGACCCAAATTATACAGGCTTCGCTAAAGAACAGCTACAGCTGAAGTGCAGTTCATACTCAAAGGTTACACACCATACAAGGAAAGAGGTATCAACTCAGCAAATGGAAGACTGTGCAATCAAAGACTCAAAATAAGGGAAATCATTTGGGAAAGACTCTCAAATAAAAATTTTCAGGATGTTCAGAGAGAGCAAGGAAGAAAACAGAACCAGAAGGCAAGAACAGAAGAAAGTGAAAAAGTGCACTTTCAAATAAGGAGACTTGTAGAACAACAGGGCTTAACCAGAGAAGCAGAACTTGTAGGAGATAATATTTTAAGAGATTTTATTACAAGGAACGATGAGCTTATACAATTATGGGGCTAGCTAAACAAGTTCAAAATCCATAGGAATAGGAAAAGCAATCAGGATGGGAAGATCAAGAGGCCGGAACCGACCCCAACCCCCCACCACCCCACATCGGCCAAAATAGTTGTCCACAGATAGAACTCTCTCTCCCTCTTTCCAGTTCTGCTTGTACTTTTCCCTTCTTCCCTCTCTCTCCCCTCCTCTGCCTCTCTCTCTTTCTCTCTCCCTCTCCCTCCCTCCTCAGCCCCACGTTTAAGGCTTTCCATTCCTTCTACCTTTACCACACACTCTCAATATCCATTTCCGTACATATTCTCCAGATTTCTGTCCATATAAATTGGAAAAATCACTCAGTTCTTTGCGTGTGAATTGCATCTCTTTGTGGGAGGAGGACGGAGATAATAATTAACGTCACACTTAAAAACATGTACTAAAATGTTGGGGCGGGTAAGTGAGGGGCCCTGAACTTTAACTCCATTCACATCATAGAAAATCTACCTCTATATCTCAGGGGAAAAAATAACAGTGGCTGCCTCTTTGGAGAGGAACCCAGGACCAGGAATTAAATGTAAGACTTACAATTTCTTATGTCTGGGGGAAAGCAGAAGGAAGGGCAACCACTGAAAGGATAAGAAAAGTATGCATAACTTTCAAACCTGGAGAGAGAAAAGGAGAGAAAGAATGGAGAAAATGCAATCGATTCCATCCTGTTTAAGCAGAAAAGAGAATGAATCAGCATGGGTCACTCATTGATTCATGCATCTGCTCATTCAGCAGAATTTTGTTAAGTTAGATGCCAGCCATCTGTCCTTGTTCACATTCATAGCAGAATGTTTAGGAAATGCCTCTAGACCCTGTCCAGCAAAACTTAGAAGTAACTCTCTCCTAGTTTATATAAGTCTCTTGGTCTATCTTCTAATCTATTACGTGAATAGTATTTTTAAGAGTTGACTTATTCTATAAACCCACAAGTTGTTCAGGCTCTCTCATTCTCCAAACTTCCATTTGTTCCAAGTTTGGCCACATAATATAAAAATGGGCCACAGGGACCCACACTCAATAGCTACCCATGAGGCAATATATTTTTCCAACACAAGCATTAACTTCCCAAGCATGTGTTTTAAGTATCACTGGTTGCTTTTTGTTCATCGTAGTATGAGGGGTTAAGATCCAAAATTCAAAAAAAGAGAGAGAGAGAGAGAAACAGATATAAGAAGTTTAGAAAATATTTGATTACTTCTTTCCATTCCCTGAACTAATATAATATGAAAGAATGACAGACTTTTGAGCGGGGGGGCGAACACAAGAGGTCTTTAACTTCATCTTAGAGATGAGAAAAGTGAGGCTGGGGAAGGTTTGCTTGAGATGACAGGGCCAGTTAGAAGAGGCCAGCCTGGGTACCAGGTCTCTAATTAGTAGTCCATGGAGAAAGCAAAGAAGTCACACTTAAGGAACCACCCCCCCCACCCCCACCCCCCCCGCCGCCCAGTATCCTCTCCTGCTTTTAACTCTTTATTGAGTACCTATATTGCCCTAGATGCTGAGAAAATGAATGGCCCCTACTCCCTAGGAGTCTGCAGTGCAAGGTGAAAGGTGAATTCTGGGACGTCTTCTCACAGAGCTATACTGCTCACTTGAGTTTCACATTGTCTTTTATTATTTTCTTCAAGATAACAAGGGAAATGATTCAAGGGGATCTGTCAACAACTGCACTTGCTCAGGGGTTTTTCAAGGACACCAAATGAAAACTGTTCTGTACTTAGGAACTGAACTGAGGGGAGAGACCAGATGATCCCCGAGACTCCCAGGAAAATCCCAGCCTAACCTTAGAACAGCAAATGCTCTTCCTTCCTTTTACTCCAGGCCAGCCCCACATGTGGTACTGCAAAGTGTACTCAGAGGGAAACCAGGGGCCCAGACTGTAAGCCTTCTTTAACACCCAAAATATTGATTCCCCATTTATGAACTCTACCACTGGACTGCTGAAAAAGCAAAAAAAGATAATAACTTAGAAAGCAGAGTTTGGGTGGGATTTTTTGTTCTGGATAGAGAAGTCACTCAACTCACCTCTCTGGGCTTTGCTGCCCTTACCTGTAAATCAGGGGTGTTGGACTAGATCAAGGAAGCAAAAACAAATACCCTCAGGGGCCTGGCTGCTGGTAATAGCAACAAGTGAAAGGGGACAGCCTTGATGTATAACAATAGACTGTCTTGGGGCACAAATGATACATTGGGAAATGCAAACCTATACAAGGAACACAAAAACAAAAACACCCTGTGATGGTCAGGGTATGGTTCCCCAGATACACACTCTCTAATAATCCCTAAGCACGTATATTTACTTTGCAAATGAAGAGGAGTCACCACCAGATACCTTTCTCCTCTACCCTGAAAACTCAAGTAGCTTAAGTACAAGGGTTTGGAAACCCTGTAAGAATAGGGTGGAGGGCAGGGGAGGGAAAAAAAACAGAGTTGCAGGATGGTGACAGCTTAAAGCAAACAACTGGTAAAAATTAACACTTGTTTGCATGTGGCTCAGTGGTTAATGAACCCAACTAGTATCCATGAGGATGTGGGTTTGATCCCTGGCCTCACTCAGTGGGTTAAGGATCCAGCCCATTGTCGAGAGCTGTGGTCTAGACTGCAGATGAGACTTAGATCCCATGTTGCTGTGGCTGTGGTGTAGGCCAGCAGCTACAGCTCCAATTGGACCCTGAGCCTGGGAACCTCCACATGCCCCAGGTACAGCCCTAAAAAGACAAAAGAAAAAAAAACTGAACACTTATTCTACAATGCACCCCCAGCAGCGGCCCATGATTTTCTCGGGGGCTCTCAGCAGGTCCCTGACAGAGCACACTCAGGGATCCTGAGTCCTCTGGCCTGATGCTATTTTCCTGCATCACCAGTCCTTTGGTAGAGGGTTTTCTTTCCTTTTGCAGATTGTTTCCAGGGATGGCATGCTGTGTGCTCTTTCACAAAGAATAGTAGCTTCTGCTGCTACTCCCATCAAGGGGAGGAACGGTCCGTTCACTTCCCCTTGAATCTGAAATGGCCTAACCTTGTGTGACCACAAGAATATGGCAGAAGTAATGCCCTGGGACTTCCAAATAGAGGACTTACATCTTGCATTTTCACCCTCTTCAAAGCCTTGAACTGCCATGCAAAGAAGTCAGGGCTATCATGCTGGAGAGAGGAGTTGAGAAAAGCTGAGATCTCCAGCCAAGAGCCAGAACCTAGGCCCCAGTATGCAAGTGAGGCCACTTTGGACATTTTGTCCCCATCTAAGTGCCCAGCTGAAAACAGCCACATGTGGGACCACAGAGGGAGCAAAAATGCCCAACTTAGCCCAGCCAACTCAGAGTTGTGAGAAATACTAAATTCTTATTGTTTTAAGCCACTACTCTTAGGTTACATAGCACTGTATAACTGAAAGAGAGGCACAAATTTATGGTCATTCAGACACCACAAGGGCTCTTAGGCCCCATCTTTGACTTTATAAACGTCAAGCCCTAGGGAGCATTCAGAGCTGGAGCTTATTTTTTGAAGTTCTGACTCGAGCAGCACCAGCATGGTTTTCCCTAATAGGATATGGTTCCCTTGAAAATTTGAGAGCTGTAAGGAGTTCCCGTCACGGCGCAGTGGTTAATGAATCCGACTAGGAACCAGGAGGTTTGCGGGTTCGGTTCCTGCCCTTGCTCAGTGGGTTAACGATCCGGCGTTGCCGTGAGCTGGGGTGTAGGTTGCAGAAGCGACTCGGATCCCGCGTTGCTGTGGCTCTGGCGTAGGCCGGTGGCTACAGCTCCGATTCGACCCCTAGCCTGGGAACCTCCATGTGCCGCGGGAGCGGCCCAAGAAATGGCAAAAAGACAAAAGACAAAAAAAAAAAGAAAGAAAGAAAATTTGAGAGCTGTAAAACAGCACAAATATCAAGTGTGGGCCCCTGATTTCCTAGGCTCCAAGGCCAGAGAAGTTAAGAAGCTGGCTCAGGGTCTCACAGCCATCTAGTGGCCAAACTGAGACTTGAATTCAAAGCTCATGAGTTTTCATCTAATGCTCTTGCCATAAAATATACTGTCTCCTACCACTCCACAGAAAGATTTCCATCATGACAGAATTAGAAACAAACCCCCAGGCAAAATAGTAGTCTCAGGAAAGAATGGTTGACAAATATTTTGCATCCGTTAGGCAAAATGTGGTGTGAAAATACATACTTTGGGGTCAGGTTGTCTGGATCTAAGTGAGGCAGGAGATAGGTGGGCTCCAGGATAAACATTTACAACCAGCTACCTGTTTATACTTCAAGATATAAATCATAAACAGGAACAAAGTAAATAACTGGAATTTGTCTTCTATGGACACTTTAAACAGTGGGAATGGCAGGAGCAGGGAGAGGCTAAGCCCTGCTTGGGCAAAAGACCAAGAGGTCACACACTTCCTATCCTTGGAGTTGGGGAGACCCCAACTCCACACATTCAGAAAGACCTCTTGTGGGTCATAAAGGGAGGGGAGACCAGGCCATAGTAAGTCAAGCTAACCTTCACACCAGGCCTTGCTTTGAAATCCATCTTTTCCAGGAGTTTCCATTGTAGCTAAGCAGAAATGAATCTGACTGGCATCCATGAGGACGAAGGTTTGATCCCAGGCCTTGCTCAGTGGGTTAAGGATCCGGCATTGCCATGAGCTGTGGAGTAGTTCGAAGACACGGCTCAGATCTGATATTGCTGTGGCTGTGGTGTAGGCTGGCGGCTATGGCTCCGTTTCAACCCCTAGTATGGGAACCTCCATATGTCACACATGCAGCCCTAAAAAAGGAAAGAAATCCATTTTGTCCAAAAGATGCATATGCATACTGGGGAGGGCCCTGAGTCCATTCAGGTGTGAGGAAGAAAACAAGATAACTGGCCAATAAACAAATGGGACCTAATCAAACTTACAAGTTTCTGCGCAGCAAAGGAAATCCTAAACAAAATGAAAAGACAACCCACAGAATAGGAGAAAATCTTTACAAATGAATCAACTGACAAAGGATTCATCTCCAAAATTTATAAACGCATTCTGAAGCTCCATACCAAAAAAACAAACAACCCCATCCAAAAATGGGCAGAAGACATAGTCTCCAAAGAAGACATACAGATGGCCAAAAAACACATGAAAAGATGTTCAACATCTCTCATTATTAGAGAAATGCACATCAAAACCACGATGAGGCACCCCCTTACACCAGCCAGAATGGCCATCATCCAAAAGTCTACAAACAATAAGTGCTGGAGAGGGTGTGGAGAAAAGGAACCCTAGTACACTGTTGGCAGGATTGTAAATTGGTGCAACCACTGTGGAAAGCAGTATGGAGATGCCTCAGAAAACTAAAAAAAGAACTCCCATTTGATACAGCAACCCCACTCCTGGCCACCTATCCAGAGGACACCATGACTCGCAAAGACACATGTACTCTGATGTTCATTGCAGCACTCTTTGCAATAGCCAAAACATGGAAACAACCTAAATGTCCATCGAGAGAGGAGTGGATCAAGAAGATGTGGTACATATACACAATGGAGTATTACTCAGCCATTAAAATGAACAAAATACCAGCATTTTTAGCAACATGGATGAACCAAGAAATTATCATGCTAAGCGAAGTCAGCCATACAATGAGACATCAACATCAAATGCTTTCATTGACATGTAGAATCTGAAAAAAGGACAGAATGAACTTCTTTGCAGAAGAGATACTGACTCACAGACTTTGAAAAACTTATGGTCTCCAGAGGAGACAGTTTTGGGGGGTGGGGGGATGTGCTTGGGTTATGGGATGGAAATCCTGTGAAATCGGATTGTTATGATCATTAAACAACTACAGATGTGATTTTAAAAAAAAAAAAAAAAGATAACTGGCCAAAAGAAGACAAAGACCAGGAAAAACTGCCCCATATAAATAGCTCAAATCACCTCTGGCACTCTCCTCATTCAGGGGGATCCCCAGACCCTCATCCTTTTGGGTGTATGTTACTGCTTTGCTTCTGCCTTAGATAAACAGACTACTTCTCCATGTGCCTTCCCACAAGTTATACTGTGTTTCTAACAAAAAACTTCATACCTGTTTTCACAATTTTTGCCTCCTTTGAAACATTCTTGCTTTCAACAGGGGGCAAGAATCAGGGCAACTCTGCTTTTTATCCTCTAGCTGTTCTAGTGGCTAGGATTCCTGGTTTTCACTCAGGCTGCCCAGGTTCAATTCCTGAGCAAGGAGTGAAGATTGCACTTCAAGCCACCACTCACTGTTGCCTCTCCCAAATCCAAAGTCCTGAATCCCCCATATACTCCTTGTGTGACCTCCTTAAGCCTATTCCTCACTTGGGAGTTGCTCCCAGGACTATACCCATGAAGACACTCTACAACTATTTCCTTGAACTTCAAGGAGTATTTTCTGAGTGTTGACTTTGGAGGTAAAATTTGCCTGCACTGTGAAAATCAGGCTAGAGATTACTCAAAAGAAAAGTTAAGCCTGACCACATTGCCTGGAAACCTTCTAGACTCTCCTAGAAAATGGTATGCCTGCTATGGACTGACTGAGCTGGGGGTGGGGTGGGAGGACCAGTGAATGAGGCTTGAGTCAGGTACATAGCCCATCCCACGCTGGTGTATTCATGACGCAGTGCTGGCCCATAAGCACCCCCAGTAGCAGGGTTGGATAAGAGACAAAGCTATTTCTAGGCTGTGAGGGGTGCTGTTTCTAGGCTTTGGGGGTACAGTTTTCAAGGTCTCAGACCACATGCTGCCTCCAGACCTTGCAAGCTCACCCAGAACATTTATCGCACCCTTGGGTCCATGGGTATATGGAAGTGTGATTCCTATGACCTACATTCTGAAACCATGACTGAGCTCACCCTTGTCCCTGGCACTGAGAAACAGCAACATCTCCAGAAAAGTGTGTTTGAGCTTTACCCTGACCATCACCCTTTCTTTCTGAGGCAGAATATCATCCCACTCCTGTTAGGAGTGGGAGAGAAGACTGGTTAACTTCTCCATGGAAAACATGTGACATCAGCTTGCAAACTGTCACTCTGCCCAATCTCAGCCTAGCCTCTGCAGCCGTTCTTATCTAGATTCTTCAACTGTGCACATTCTCTCTGCCCCAACAACCTGATGCATTTTTTTGTCAAATGAGATACTGAGTCATTTCCTCACTCTGCTCAAGATTAACCCCATGGAAAACATTAATTTGCAAAGCAGGCTCAGAGGCAGCAACTGTACCCCCAATGCTCTGTGTGTGTGAGAGGAGGAAGGGGTCTGGCAGCAGAAGGAGGAGATGGGCCAGGAATACATGAGGCTGAAAACTTAGCTTGAGAGTGTTCGTCACAGCCCAGAATCCCAGAATCAGAAAGGGACGCCTTAGGGAGGCACTGGGAGTGGCTCCCATGGGAACCGTTATGGGGACAGGGATCCCCAGTTTTCAGGAAAGACAAGGCCGGTTGCAGGAACAGAGAGAAAGGACTCATGTGACAGAAAGGTGTCGGGGAGAGGTGAAAGACAAGGTATATAAGGCAAGGCTGGGCAAGCCTGGGGGAGATGCATAAGACCAGATGCAGAAACACCCAATGTGGGGGCTTTGGGTCCCAGCTTGTTGGTTTCCCTTTCAACAGCCTCTTCCCTTCCTCTTTCTACCTCCTAACACAATTGAATTGCTTAATCTGTAGTCTTCCCTTATTAGAATGCAAGCTCCACAAGGCATGAATTTTCTGCCTGTTTCCTCCACTAATATATCTCCAGCTCCAATATCAGTAGGTGCCTAAGAAATATTTGTTGAATGAGTGAACAGATTCAATAACATATTGCGGGTTGAAAGGGGGAAAGAAAATACTGTTCTTTTGTCTCATTGTAGAGTCTTTTAATTTTGCTGTGGAAACAAACTGAAGAGCAACAAAATACAGTTTCCCCTGGTGGATGGATTTGGAATCCAAAAGTGTTTGGGGATGATGGATGGAACTTACTGTGAAAAAGGGAAAGGCTGTTGTCTTGGGAGGCAATACTACTTCCAGAACCTCACACCAGTACCTCTGTCCATAAAATTACATAATGTCTCATTCCTAGAATAAGTCTCTGTCCCATCTTTCTCACAGGGGCTCTATTCTCCTGCCTAAACCTTGATTGAAAATATTATTGATACCAGACATGGTTCCAGGAAACCCCAAGGTTGAGGTTAGAAATCTGGAATTGGCTCTCTGATTGGCTAGATTTAAATACATTAATGGTCATGTTCATTGATTAAAGGTACACATATGGCATACAGTGACAAAGAAGTTACCTAGACTTTAACTAGTCTGTTGTCACCTACAGCCAAGACCCTACAGAAGGTAAAGGCTTTGGGTGACGCAGTGGTTGCCGCTAGAGAACCATTTAGGGGAAATATGGTATAAATACTGAGGATGGTGGCTTGTTTGAAAGTGAGCTGGAGAGCTTAGAAAAAAAATGATGAGCTTAGGGATTTGCATTTCCTGCTAAAGATCTGCAGAAGTGATCAGAAAGCTCCTCTGACTACTCAGAGAAACCGTATCTCCAAAGACTCAGGGTTGAGGTTTCTGAAAGCCATGCCTAGAGTCTAAATCTGCAGATGTGGTGCCTTCCTACAAGACAGTCTATGAAATAAACCCAGGGTAAATATATACCGCCACCTCCTCATAGCCAGAGTGGTCCTGTCTAGAAAACAAAGATGGAAACAAAAGTAGCCCCTCTCACTATTAGATTTAACAACCCACATAAGGAGTTGTGGTTGCTCATGCTGCAACCTTGAGCTTAATGCATTTGCCGAAGGGAGAAGTGGTTCCACCAGTAAACACACTCAATGTTCCATTAAATTGGAAGCTGGGATTTCCCTCTAGTCAGTTTGGGTTCTTTGTGCCAATGAACCAATAGTCAGCTCTGCGAGGCTGATTTTTATTGACCCTGTTAGCTGCTCTTCCTAACCATCTGCCTTCCAGTTTAATTTGGCCAATGGAAGGCAATGGCAAAAGATTCAAAGGATGGGAGAAGGGAGAGATGGAAGTATTTATTCACCTGACTCCCTCTCTACTGGGTCAAAACCACTCAGAGTTCCCATTGTGGTTCAGTGGTAACCAACCCAACTCATATACATGAGGATGAGGGTTGAATCCCTGGCCTCATTCAGTGCATTAATGATCCAGTGTTGCCATGAACTATGGTATAGGTTGCAGATGTGGCTCGGATCTGGCATTGCTGTGGCTGTGGCATAGGCTGGCAGCTGCAGCACCAATTCAACCCCTAGCCTGAGAACTTCCATATGCCCTAGGGGTGGGCCCCCCCCCCAAAAAAAAAGTTGTGATCTGAATCTCAAGTCTGCTCACCTTAATTTTTTCATTTGCTCTCGTAATTGTTAAGTTGATTGTCTTGCTCTTTCTGAGTAAATGCATAGTCATATTATCTTCACTTGATTAGTAAAAGAAAGGTTTTTTTTTTTAAGTAAGAGAACAGGCCAAGTTTTCTCAGAATAGCAAAAAGCAAAAATCAAACAAATTTGGAGGATTAGATTTTATCAGAGTTTAAAAACTGCTGTTTTTCAAAAGATACCTTTAAGAAGATGGAAAGGCAAGCCCAGATTGAGAGGAAATATTTATAAAGCATATACCTAATTGAAAAAAGACTTCTCTTGAATACATACAAAACACTTAGAACACAAGAATGAGAAAATTTTCTTAGAGGAAAAAATTTTTTAATTTTAATGGGCAAATCAAGCTTTTAAATGGGCAAAGGATACAAACAGATACTTCACCAACAAAGATAGATGGATACAAAACAGGCAAATGGAAATCCAAATTAAAGTCACAAATGAGATACCACTACATACCCACTAGAATAGTCAAAATTTAAGTGACTGAAAATACCAAATGTTAGCAAGCATGTGGAAGAGCTGGTGCTCTCACACATTGTTGGTAGGAAAGGAAGGTAAAATGGTTCAACCACTTTGAAAAACAAGTTGGCAGCTTCTTGAAAAGTAAAATATGCAGGGAAGTTCCCTTCATGGCTCAGCGGTTAACGATCCCGACTTGCGGATGCAGGTTTGATCCCTGGCCTCACTCAGTGGATTAAGAATCCAGCATTGCCATGAACTACAGTGTAGGTCACAGATGCAACTTGGATCCCACGTTGCCGTGGCGTAGGCCGGCAGCTGTAGCTCCAATTTGACCCCTAACCTGGGAACCTTCATGTGCTGTGGATATGGCCCTAAAAAGCCAAAAAATAAAAATAAAAGTAAAATAGACATTCATACATGACTCAGCGATTCTACTTTTATGCATTTAGCCAGGAGAAATGAAGCTTGTGTCCAAAGACTTGGGCACAGATGTTCACAGCAACTCTAGTCATTCTAGCCAACAACTCAGAACAATTCCATCAAAAGGTGAAGGAATAAATCATGGTATAGTCACACAATGGAATGTCACATACCATCAAAAAGTAATAAACTGCACATGCATGCAATAACATGGATGGATCTCAAAATCATTTTGCTGAGTTAGAGAAGCTGGACCAAAAGAGCATGTATGTTATGATTCCATTTACATGAAACTCCAGAAAAAACAAATCTAAACGCCAGTGACATCAGCAGATCAGCAGCCACCTGAGGCCAGGGGTGTGGGGAATGGAGAGAAGAATGATTGGTTTGGGGAATGAGGGAACTCTGTGGGGAGACAGAAATATCCTGTACATTGATTGAGGCAGTAGTTACACAGGTGAGTACATTTGTCTAAACTTGTTGATATGTACACCTAAAATCTAGGGATTTTAGTATTTGTAAACTATACTTTAGTAAAGTTGATCAGGAAAAAAAAAAAGGAGAACAACAACAAATTGTTGTGATGCCAGCAAGACACTTCTCTTCACAGATCATTTGTGGGTTGCAATCCCAGCTGTTCTGCAGCAGCCTCTGGAACTGGACTACAGCCAGGAAACATGCTCACAGATGCTGGAACATCAGTCAAGCTGGAGAGGTCATATTTCAGCTCTCGTTCGGGGGATCTGATTTATTTCCTGACCTTTAACAGGCCACCACCACTTGCAATGGCATACTGTCTTCCCCAGATAAAGAACTGGAGACAGATCTATTCTCTTACTCTTAAACAGTTTACTGTCTATGCTTTTTCTCCTGTTATCAGACAAAGTACAAGGCTGTAGGAAAGCTATGCAAGATAAAGATCACAAATGAGGAAGTGTACCCGGTTTTAAAGGTGGCTGATTACCTCCAAGGCAAGTCATTCTAAAGAGAAAATCTGCAAATTCCAGTAAAAATAGCTGTAACTCAAGGTCTGCCTCTACCCGAGCTTCACCAAGGCGTACAAGAAAAAACTTAGCAGTTCTCAAGACAAAATGTTGCAAGAACGGTCTTTCTCCTTGCTATACTCAGCAAACAAGCACCTTCCTGAGCCAACAATTTGTCTTTGACTAAGCAGCCTTATTTTTTTTACTTATTGCCATTTTATCCTTTCAGGGGTGAAGTAATGAAGTAATATCTCTGCTAAATAGACCATAAAATTTGTCATTAGTCCAAGAATTAGATACACCAACAACCTAGACCACATTATCTCCATTTTTTTTCTTTTGTTTTACTTACATGGGATCTGGCCTGGGGCCAAGAAAATGATACTATTGGCACAGCATGAGGCCACTACGGGAAGGATGGCATTTAAGAGAAGAGGATTGGCAGGGAGGTTGATTAAATACACAGTGTAGACTTACCTCCCTAGAATCAAAACACCTGAAAATTCAAATAACAATTTTTTGCTCTAATATTAAAAAATATTTGATGTTCGTACCAGAAAAGCGAAGGGATTTTAAGAGAGTAAAGTGGGGTCAGAATCAAAGAATGACTTAGGTTTTGCGTAATTTAACATTGAATATATTTACTGAATTCCAATTCTTTGAAAAAAAATGTCTTTTGATAATAATGCGCCATAAACCAGGACTTCCATTTACTATTCTAGGAGCTCTTTACAAGCAAGGACTATGTAACTCTTTTTTTTTCTTTTTTTTTTTGTATTTTAGGACCACTCCTGCGGCATATGGAAGTTCCTTGGCTAGGGGCTAAACCTGAGCTACAGCCACAGCAACACAGGACCTGAGCTGCATCTGTGACCTACACCACAGCTCACAGCAACTCCAGGTTCCCGACCCACTGAGTGAGGCCAGGGAATGAACCCACATCCTCATGGATGCTAGTCGGATTTGTTTCTGCTGTGCCACAATGGGAACTCCAGGACCATGTAACTCTTATTTCCATTCCAATACCTAGCACTGTGCCAAGCCCCAAATGTACTTTCAATGAAATGTAATTGAAACAGAATGAAAACTTGCAATATGGTCCAGTTTTTTTTTTTTTTTTATGCTTTTTAGGACCGCACTTGCAGCATATGGAGGTTCCCAGGCTAGGGGTCAAATCAGAACTACAGCTGCCGGCCTACACCACAGCTCATGGCAAAAGTGCTGGATCCTTAACCCACTGGGCAAGGCTAGGGATTGAACCTGCATCCTAATGGATATTAGTCGGATTCATTTCCACTGTGCCTCAAGGGGAACTCCTCCTGGTTCAATCTTTTTTAAAAAAGAAAAGAACTCCACATATACATTCATATACATATACATTCATCTATTCGTATACACATGGGGGTGGAAAAGGTGGCAATATACATGCCAAACTTTTACAAAGAAATACCTCATGGATTTAAGGCAATGGGAGAAAATTTAACATTTCCTTTCAAATATGGCACAGTAGTCAAAATCATAGGCTTCTCTTAAATCCCAAGCCTACCACTTTTCCTGTGTCACTGGGCAAATCCTTTTTTTTTTTTTTGATTTTGTCTTTTCTTTTAGGGCCGCACCAGAGGCATATGGAGGTGCCCAGGCTAGGGGTTGAATCGGAGCTACAGCTGCCAGCCTACGCCACAGCTACTCCAGATCCGAGCCATGTCTGTGATCTACACCACAGCTCACAGCAATGCCAGATCCTTAACCCACTGAGCTAGGCCAGGGATCAAACCTGCATCCTCATGGATATTAGTCAGGTTCGTTAATCACTCAGCCATGATGGGAATTCCTCTGGGCAAATTCTTAACTTCGGTGGGCCTTGTTCCCCTAAATGTGAATGGGTATCATGAAGCTTCTAACCTCACAGGGCTGGGATGAAGATTATCTCAATCTTCATATAATAGAATACACTTCAACTTGACACTTAGCAAGTACCTGATGAACGTTAGCTTTTATTAGTGTTTTGTTTGACTTGATCCAGTGATCCAGTAGTATTTCTGAAATAAATAAAGGGAAAATATTTCAAGGTAAAAGTAATTTTAAAGGAACAAAGAAAAAGAAGGGAAATGTGGAGGAAGGAGGAAGTGGATTCGAATGGGGACAAGGCAAAAAACAGCCATTGGTTTTATTCTGAAGAAATCTCTTCTTGAGCCTTATGACCTGCTCCAAGGTGGACAGGTTGTGCCATGCTTCCTGCACAGCTGTCATCTTGGATTTTCCTTTCACTCTCATCTTCAAATTTTTTTTGGTTTGGGGTGGAGGTTGTTTTGTTTTGTTTGTCTATCACTTACACTGAATCGCATTTTCCTGGGTCTCAGGTTTTCACTTCTCTTTGTATCATCTCATGTTTGTAGATTAGATTCACATTGTCTTCTTTAGACAGGGGGAGAACAGTTAAGTTTTTTGAGATATGGCATGTCTGGAAATGTCTTTATTATACTCTTATACTCAACTGTGCTTGTTTGATTAAGTGTAAAATTCTACATTGGAAATCATAGTCCTTCAGAATTTTAGAATATGGCTCTACTGTCTTAGCTTCTGTCAATCCTGTGGAGAGGTTTGGTACCATTTGACTCTTTGTTTTGGGGGGTTTGTTTTGTTTTGTGCTTTTAGGGCTGCACCCATGGAATATGGAAGTTCCCAAGCTAGGGTCAAATCAGAGCTACATCAGTTGCTGGCCTATACCATAGCCACAGCAACGCAGGATCCGCGCGGTGTCTTCAACCTACACCACAGACCCACTTTTTGATAAACCTCCATTGTTTGATAAGCCATTGAGTTGCTCAGAAATTTTTTTTAAAAAATTGGAGGTTCCTAGAATCTTTTTTGCTCTTGGCTTACAGTTTACTTTTTTTCAGGGGTATGCTAAATAAGTTATCATTCATCATGTACTGTCCAGCTTGTGCTTTTCTCCTTTCCCTGTCTTGCATGGGGTTTTGCCTTTTAAAACATACTTTGACCGCCACTTTAGTGACATTTCAAAGAGTAGAAGTAAATGCATGTACACAATATACTTTTCATCCAGAAGTTACCCACAAGGTTATTTTCTTTTTCAAAAATGATGTTTTTAATGGGCATAATGATAAAACAAGATATTTGTACATTTTTATAAAACTGTAGTATCTATGATTTGAGATTTTTTTCGAAATATAGGAAAAAAACAACAGAATTGGAGAAAGTCCAAAAAGAAAATGAAACAATAAAAAAGTAAAAAGAAGCATCAAGAGGAGAACTGTACTGATGAGTATTTCCATCTTGACTAAATGAGAGGAACATTATCAAAATCTACCAAAATCTTAAAATGATACAGATAGGGCTTTCTGGGTTTTTTTTGTTTTTTTTTTTTTAAAGATTTTTCTCATTTATTTTGTTCTTTGTAACTTTTTTTTTTTTTTGGTCTTTTTGCTATTTCTTGGGCCGCTCCCACGGCACATGGAGGTTCCCGGGCTAGGGGTCTAATCGGAGCTGTGGCTGCCAGCCTACGCCAGAGCCACAGCAACGCAGGATCTGAGCCGCGTCTGCAACCTACACCACAGCTCACGGCAACGCCAGATCGTTAACACACTGAGCAAGGGTAGGGACCGAACCCGCAACCTCAAGGTTCCTAGTCGGATTCGTTAACCACTGCACCACGACGGGAACTCCCAGGCTTTCTCTTAATGTAACAACTTGGACTTGAATTCCAGCTCTGGTAGTGATTAACTGTGTTAACATGAAATATTCTCAAAACTTCTCAGAGACTTTGTTTTCCAATCTGTAAAACAGAGGTTTCAATGTTTCAAATGGTTTTGAGGAAAATAAATTCCATTTTTCATCATAGGGGCCAGCATATAGAAGTTACTCAACAATTTCTTTTTCAGAAGTCACCCACAAAGTTATTTTCAAAGGAAAAAAAATCAGCAGGATTCAGTTATGGATTATCTATAGGAAGTGAAGAAAGAAAGAAATCAGATATAATTCCAAGATTTCTAGTCTGGATGATCAAGAAAGTGTGATGTCATTTGCAGAGTCAGAGCAAACTGGAAAGGGAACAGATGGGATGATATGGTAGCAGATGGTTCTGTTGGGTTTAGACATATTGAAATTGAAATGATGGGAAACATTCAAATGGAGATGTTATGTAGACAGTTGGAAATGCAGTAATGGAGCATGGGGAAAAGTGAAGACTATATAAATTTGGGAGTAAACTGTTTTTCAGTCTATTAAAGTAAGTAAGAATAGGGGAATATAGAAGAAGTGCTTCAAAAGACTAGCAAGACAAAGACCTAGCCTTGTAGAATATCAAAGAGCAGGGGGGAGAAAGGAAAAAGGAAGATTTTTTTCACTGGGGAAAATACCAAAGACAAGGATGCCCACTCTCACCACTGCTCTTCAACATAGTTTTGGAAGTCCTAGCCACAGCAATTAGACAAACAAAAGAAATAAAAGGCATCCATATAGGAAGAGAAGAGATCAAACTGTCACTGTATGCAGATGACATGATACTATACATAGAAAACCTGAAGGACTCAACCCCAAAACTACTTGAACTGATTCATAAATTCAGCAAAGTAGCAGGATAGAAGATGAACATTCAGAAGTCAGTTGCATTTCTGTATACCAGCAATGAAATATTAGAAAAGGAATACAAAAATACGATACCTTTTAAAATTGCACCTCACAAAATCAAATACCTCGGAATACACCTGACCAAGGAGGTAAAGGACCTATATGCCGAGAACTATAAAACTTTAATCAAAGAAATCAAAGAAGATGTAAAGAAATGGAAAGATAGTCCATGTTCCTGGATTGGGAAAATCAATATTGTAAAAATGGCCATACTACCCAAAGCAATCTACAGATTCAATGCAATCCCTATCAAATTGCCCATGACATTTTTCACAGAACTAGAACAAACAATCCAAACATTTATATGGAACCACAAAAGACCCAGAATCGCCAAAGCAATCCTGAGAAACAAAAACCAAGCAGGAGGCATCACTCTCCCAGACTTCAAGAAATGCTACAAAGCCACAGTCATCAAAACAGTGTGGTACTGGTATCAAAACAGACAGACAGACCAATGGAACAGAATAGAGAATCCGGAAAGAAACCCTGACACCTAGGGTCAATTAATCTTTGACAAGGGAGGCAAGAACATCAAATGGGAAAAAGAAAGTCTATTCAGCAAGCATTGCTGGGAAACCTGGACAGCTGCATGCAAAGCAATGAAACTAGAACACACCCTCACACCATGCCCCAAAATACACTCCAAATGGCTGAAAGACTTAAATAGACGACAGGACACCATCCAACTCCTGGAAGAAAACATAGGCAAAACACTCTCTGACATCAACCTCATGAATATTTTCTCAGGGCAGTCTCCCAAAGCAATCAAAATTAGAGCAAAAATAAACCCATGGGACCTCATCAAACTGAAAAGCTTTTGCACAGCAAAGGAAACCCAAAAGAAAACAAAAAGACAACTTACAGAATGGGAGAAAATAGTTTCAAATGATGCAACCGACAAGGGCTTAATCTCTAGAATATATAAACAACTTATACAACCCAGCAGCAAAAAAGCCAATCAATCAATGGAAAAAATGGGCAAAAGACCTGAATAGACATTTCTCCAAAGAAGATATACAGATGGCCAACACACACATGAAAAAATGCTCAACATCGCTGGTTATAAGAGAAATGCAAATCAAAACTACCATGAGATACCACCTCACACCAGTCAGAATGGCCATCATTAATAAATCGACAAATAACAAGTGCTGGAGGGGCTGTGGAGAAAAGGGAACCCTCCTGCACTGTTGGTGGGAATGTAAACTGGTACAGCCACTATGGAGAAGAGTATGGAGATACCTTAGAAATCTATCCATAGAACTTCCATATGACCCCGCAATCCCACTCTTGGGCATCTATCCGGACAAAACTCTGCTTAAAAGAGACACGTGCACCCGCATGTTCATTGCAGCACTATTCACAATAGCCAAGACATGGAAACAACCCAAATGTCCATCGACAGATGATTGGATTCGGAAGAGGTGGTATATATACACAATGGAATATTACTCAGCCATAAAAAAGAATGACATAATGCCATTTGCAGCAACATGGATGGAAGTAGAGAATCTCATACTGAGTGAAATGAGCCAGAAAGACAAAGACCAATACCATATGATAGCACTTATAACTGGAATCTAATATCCAGCACAAATGAACATCTCCTCAGAAAAGAAAATCATGGACTTGGAGAAGAGACTTGTGGCTGCCTGATGGGAGGGGGAGGGAGTGGGAGGGATCGGGAGCTTGGGCTTATCAGACACAACTTAGATTAGATTTACAAGGAGATCCTGCTGAATAGCATTGAGAACTTTGTCTAGATACTCATGTTGCAACAGAAGAAAGGCTGGGGAAAAAATGTAATTGTAATGTATACATGTAAGGATAACCTGACCCCCTTGCTGTACAGTGGGAAAATAAAAAAAATTATAAAAAAAAAGAAAATACCAGAGATACAGTTAGAAATGGAAAATGATCAGTTTTGTGAGATAATAAGAAACCCAGTAACAGTGCACAAGCTTGGACAGCCGCCAGGCCAAGAGGTGGCTGAGTCCAGACAGAACTTCAGGATAGAGCAAGAAGCCAAGAAAAGGGTTGCTTTAGAGTATTAATATCATAACTAAAGCTGAAGAATGTGGACTTTCAGGAGGTCTGTGACACTGGTATACTAGACTAAGGGAAAAGGACAGGTGAAATCAGAATCCTGCAAGTCAAGATCAGAGCAAAGGTCAATAACCACTAAGTCCATCCCGGCCAGTGTTGCTGAGGAGGAGGGAAGAGCAGTAACTGGTGGAGATTCCAACAGGTAGGTACTGAGTGTCTCTGAGATGCACGTACAGGGTTCAGAGACTCGGGCCTGGGGGAAATTAGGGCAAGATGCAGAGACAGAGAAGAAATATGAAAGCAGCGGCTCAGACAATGGGTTACCATGGTCAGAGGCAGAGCAGCAGCAGAATCAGCTTGGTCAGGTAAAACAGAAACTGCTGAAGTAGGAACTCTGAATGGCCTTTCTACTAGGAATATGCCTTAATCCTAGGTTTGAACTCAGCTGAGCTAAAATGTAACCACTAAAATAAAGGTATCTATTAAAATTTAATACTCCATAACCCAGCAAGTCCATCTTGGCAGTTACCCTAGAAAAATACCCACACATATGTCCAAAGAAGCATATTCAAGGATGCTCATTAAAACATTTTTTGCAATCAAAGAACATGTCCATCAACAAAGGAATAACAAAGGAATAATATACATACAATAAGTATGCATATCCATACTGCAATAATGCACAGCAAGCAAAAATAATGACGTGGTTCCTAGTGATTGACATGGGACAATCTCAATACATATTGTGAAGCTGTGGGGGTAAAAAAGTGGCACATTGTGAGCTATATAGAAACTCTGTTTTTGAGAGAGAGGAAGCAAGAGGGAGAAGGAGGTCTGCCAAATATAGAGGGTTCTGTAGGGATAAAACCTGTTATTATAGATACTTACATTTTGACCTATTCCATACTACAAAGATGCTGAGTCAGGGAAAAGGCAAGACAAGGTGAATGAGTTTGGGTAGAAGGAAGTCATCACTGACCTTCAGGAGAGCGCTGCAAACTAAGCAGTAGAGGTGAGAAAAAGACTGCAGAGGGAGGGAGACACTGGGAGGTTAGTGGGTATAGTTTATACCTGCTAACTTAAAGACAGGAGAGGAAAACTGAAGCAGGACCCTGGCCCAGACAGAAAGGTGCAATGGAAAATTTTAGACTAAGGACGATCTGGGTATGTTTGAAGTTAGAAGGGAAAGCCCTTGGGAAGAGAGAAACTGCAAATGTTGTGGAGAGCCCAGAGCCAGAGGGCAGGGGGTCTGCTGAATGTTAGGATCCAAAAGGAACCTCAGAGCCACCTTGGCCCCTTATTTTAGAGTCGAGGAAGCTGAGGCCTAGGGAGGTTTTGTGAGTAAGATCAGGCTTTGGAATCCAGACTCCATCATCTTTGCAGCTTAGAAACTGCTTTGAGCTGCTAATTCCTCATCTTTTGAAACAGAAATAAAACCTGCCTATTTCATAGAGTTGTGAAGCTCTATTTCCATCACCACCTCACCACCACGATTATTGTTATTATTACTTAACACCTGTGAACATTTACCATGCCCAGCACTTTTTTTAATTGTAGTTGATTTACAATGCTGTGTTAATTTCTGCTGTACAACAAAGGTTTATTTATTTTTTGTCTTTTTTTTTTTTAATATGCACCCACGGCACATGGGAGTTCCCAGGCTAGGGGTCAAATCAGAGCTGTGGCTGCTGCCCTACCCCACAGCAATGCCAGATCCGAGCTGCATCTGCAACCTACACCACAGCTCACAGCAAGGCCAGATCCTTAACCCGCTGAGTGAGTCCAAGGATGGAACCCACATCCTCATGGATACTAGTCAGACTTGTTAACTGCTGAGCCACAATAGGAACTCCCGCAAAGCTTTTAAATATTCTTTTCCGTTATGCTTTATCATAGGACACTGAATATAGTTCTTTGTGCTATGCAGCAGGATCTTGTTGTTTATCCCCTCATATTCAGTAGCTTATAATAGCTAAATCCAACCTCCCACCCCTCCTCCAAACCCCTTCCCCTTGGCAACCATAAGTCTGTTCTCCTTGTCCCTGAATCCGTTTCTCTTTTGTAGTTATGTTCATTTGTGCCATATTTTAGATTCCACATATAAGTGATATCACATGGCATTTGTGCTTCTCTTTCTGACTTACTTAGTATGAGAATCTCTAGTTGCATCCATGTTGCTGCAAATGGCATCATTTCATTCTTTTTATGGCTGAGTAATACTCCTTGTGTATATGTACCACATTTTCTTAATCCATTCCTTTGTCAATTCCTAAATGTTGACATTTAGGATCATTCCACTCCTCAGCTATTTTTAATAGTGCTGCTATAAACAGAGGGGTGCATATATCTTTTCCCATTATAGTTTTGTCTGGATATATGCCCAGGATTGGAATTGCTGGATAATATGATAACTCTATCCTCAGTTTTCTGAAAAACCTCCATGCCAGCACTCTTCTCGTGCTTCACACATTAATCTTCATAACAACCTTTTCAGGTAAGAACCATTTCTATTCCCTTTTTTACAATGCAGAACTGAGGCATACACACAGCTAGAAAAGTGACGGAACCAGGATTCAAAGCAGGCAGGTGGCTTCTGAGTCCAAGTTCTTAATTATTCAGCTACTGCCTCTAAATTGGGCCATGATAAGTGCCTGATAGAATGCCTTGCATGTGGTCAGAGATGTACAAAATGTGACTATTACTGCCAGCTAGAGACAGAGCTAGCATGCGAACTCAGGCTTCTTGGTGCACAGGTTCACTCCTGTACACAACACTGTGCTGGTCATCATGTTCTAAACTATCCTGGAGAAGGAGAAATGACAAAAAGAAACAGCTGCTGTCCCCACAGAGGAAGGCAGGGCCCAAATGACTCAGAATGAGAACTTCTTAAGCACAGGGGCTTTATAGGTCAACCCCTATTTCAAGGGATATCTCAGCTCTTTGGTTCTATTGGAATTGGTCTGAGTCAGGCATCACTTAATGCGGGGATCATGATTTACACTTTGGTAGACTTCCTGGTTACGTGGAGATTTTCACTCAATTTGATAGCTGCAACACAACTGATTTGTTTTAAATTTTATTTAAGTATGGTTGATTTACAATGTTATGTTAATTTCTACCATATAGCAAAGAGATTCAGTTGGACATACACACATATCCATTCCCATATAGGTTATCACAGAAGATTGAGTAGATGTCCCTGCACCATACAGCAAGTCCGCACTGACCATCCATTCCATATGCAATAGGCGACACAAATGAATTTTCTATCTTCCATTATGGTACCTCATCATGAGGGTTCAAACATATGACAGAGTAGTTCCAGATCATTGTGGCTTCCAGCAAGCTGGTCTACTCAAGTCAGTGGCAGCTGGAAATCATCTTCATTTAAAGGCTGCAAAGGAGTTCCCATCGTGGCTCAGCAGAAACAAATCCAACTAGTATCCATGGGGATGCAGGTTCAATCTATGGCCTTGCTTAGTGGGTTAGGGATCTGGCATTGCCGTGAGCTGTGCTGTAGTTTGTGGTTGTGGGGTAGGCTGGTAGCTACAGCTCTGATTTGACTCCTCACCTGGGAACCTCCATATGCCTCAGTGTGGCCCCCCTCAAAAAATAAAGGCTACAAAGTGGGGAGTTTCCATTGTGGCAGAACAGAAATGAATCTGACTAGCATGCATGAGGATGTAGGTTCTATCCCTAGTCTTGCTCAGTGGGTCGGGGATCAGGCATTGCAGTGAGCTGTGGTATATGTTGCAGACATGGCTTGGATCCCATATTGCTGTGGTGTAGGCTGGCAGCTACAGCCCCAATTTGACCCCTAGCCTAGGAACTTCCACATGTGGCAGGTACGGCTCTAAAAAGAAAAAAAAAAAGGCAGCAAAATATTCTGGAATATTCCTTCCCCTTTTAAATTGAAGAAGGCTCCCCCTGGACAAAATGGATGTTCTCATCAACAGTCATTTGTGAAAGGACCAGATATGCAAGGAAAAGTTTCAGCTGAGCAGCTGGGATGGAGGCAGCACAGACACACTATGGGAAGGAAGTGGTCCTCTACCTTCCCGGGTAGGGGGGCACACCCCAGCCCTCATGGTTTATTCCCCTCAACATGCATCTTGGCTTTTAAAAAGAAGCTTCTGCATCCAAGATTTTCTTCAAATGGAGGGACTTAAAATGCTTCACTGTAGACTTCACAATGTATGTGACAACAAAGACAACTACAGATCAACAGCTGCAAGACCCAAAATGGTCACTGCTTTCTTCTCTGTGCCTATAATAAAGCTCATTAGGAACTTAATGAGAATTTAAGGATTTTTTTCCTTTATGTTATGAAGATTAATTAGCATTAATTAAAAACCCTGACTTCTTTCCCCAGATCCTGGAGAAGAAGAGAGGGGAAGAGCAGTAGGATATTTATTCTTCCAATGAACAATTATAGGAGTTTGTGATATGGAAGGTTCTGGATTAGTACATAGAGGGTAGGGCTGAGAGATGGTACAAAGATGAGGGGAGGATAGAGCTGCTCTTCTTCATGAAATTATGACTCGGTACACAGAAGGGGACAGATAGGGCTAGGGTCCTAGAGTGGTCACAATGCTTGAATTCATGTCCCAGTGAATCCATGCCATGGGGCTCTGGGTAAGCGGCTTAGTCTCTCCAAGCTTCTATTTCCTCAAGGGTAAAATAGGGACAGTGATAGGACCATCACCATCACGTTGCTAAGAAAAGTGAAATAATGCACTTAGGTAGTTTTATAGACAATAAATGCTGGTGCAAGTGTGGAGAAAAAATAATCCTCCTATACTGTTGGTGGGAATGTAAACTGGTGCAGCCACCATGGAAAACAGTGAGGAGATTGCTTATAAAACTGTAAATAAAGTTACTTTATGATCCAGCAATCCCCTTCCTTGGCATCTCTCTGGAGAAAACCATACATCAAAAAGATACATGAACCCCAGTGTTCACAGCAGCACTGTTGACAACAGCCAAGACACGGAAACAATCTAAATGTCCACCAACAGAGGAATGGATAAAAAATATGTGGTACATACATACAGTAGAATATTACTCAGTCATAAAAAAGAATTAAATAATGTCACTTGCAGCAACATGGATGCAACCAGAAATTATCATACTAAGTGGGGTGAGTCAGAGAAAAACAAATATCATATGAGACGACTTAATATGTGGAATCTAATTTTTAAAAGGGTACAGAAGAACTTATTCACAAAATAGAAACAGACTCAAAGATTTTGATAAACTCATGGTCACCCAGTTCATCCTTTGGGGGAAAAGGATGAACTGGGAGGTTGGGATTGACATGTACACACTACTATATATAGAATAGATAAGTAACAAGGACCTATTGTATAGCACAGGGAACTCTACTCAATACTCTGTAATGACCTATATGGGAAAAGAATCTAAAAAGGAACAGATAGACGTATATGTATAACAGACTCACTTTGCTGTATACCTAAAACAAATACAAATTTGTAAATCAACTTGGTAAGTATATTCCCATACAATTAATTAATAAATAAATAATATTTGTTAAAGGTTTTGTAGAGTCTCTTACACATAGCTGGAGCTCATTATATGTGAATTATTATTCTTGCAAATTACTAAAAGAGATAAGAATCACATTCGTCCTGGTGTTCATAGAAAAATCAATGTTTTAAATAGGAATAAGGTTTGAAAACATTTGGCCCCTGTAAGATGGGAAGTTTCAGAAAACATATGGTAAGAATGAAAGCGCTAAGTTGTCCCCAAATAAGGACAACCTCCTCTCTTCAATGCTACCTCAGGCCCAGCCTCCAGATGGCTACTTATCCTAACCCCACTGTGTCCCAGAGCTGGGCACTCTCTGCTGGGATCTGACTTCATAGAGTTTTTCTCTAGGACCCTGTCCCTCCAAATGCAACAGCAGTCTTCCTGGATCTTAATCATCTAAATTCCGCCTTCCTCACTCCCCTGACCCCAGGGCTGTCTCTGCCAGTTTTCTACTATTCACATTGCATCCTCTAGCCTTAAAATCTTTTTTTCTTCCTTTAAAACTTGCTTCTTTCATGCAGACTCTTCTTCTGCCCTCTGGGAACAAAGTAAGATTAGAAATGTGACCAAAAGAGTCTGAGCAATGACTCTCCTCTCTTAGGGAAAGTCTATGTGTCTTTGGCTAATCTGGTACAGTGGTGGCGGAGGGGGCGGGGGGGAATGGTGACGATGACTTTGTTAGGAGTCCCTTCCAGGTGGGGCAGCCCAGCCCAGTGTTCAGAGGCTCCGAGGCCCTGTGCTTGCCTTTCATTACTGATGGCATCTCACTTTTTCGGAGCGGAGCCTTCTGTGAATTTTTTTCTTGGACCAAGACATCAAGGAAATGCAGTGATGGGGTGGGAGGGGGGGCAGAGGGAATGACAGGCACCACGTGGGGGCAGGGGGGAAACCGTGGCAGCAATTCAGCCCTGGACTCTCCCTGTAGAGTTCCAGCCCCCAGGACACATCTGGATGTTGTAAGGCAGCTCACCCAGCCAGGCAGGGTGTTAATGAGGACAGAGTGTGTGGGAATGTCATCAAATCACTTGATGCTTTGGGGTCTATTCTGGGGCTCAACCAGATCTGATTGCATAATAGGCCCACTTGACATAATTGGAAATGGAAGCTGGCAGTTTCCTTGTTTGTTTGGGACCTGTAGCGGCTGGCATGAGAGGCAAAGGGGGCCCCAGTATCACCTGGAATGAATCTGGACAAGTCCGGAAAAGGGAGGACTGTCTCTATCTCTCAGCAGGCCTGCAGTGAAGACGGAGCCACCCTGGTGTCCTCACCCTTGAACCAGCATCTCCTGTATGGACCTCCTGGTGCCCTCAGGGGTCTGATCGTTACCTCTACCTAGAGCCTGAGAAGACCGGGTCTAGGGAGGTGAAGGGGGTCCAGCCTACCTATTCTCCATTTCTTTTGAAGCAGAGGTCAACACTGTCTGAAGTCTGAGACCCCCTCTGTCAGTTCAGGCTCTGCACCTTGGTGGGAGAAGGTTTCGCATGGCTGTATCTAATTTGAATCGGTGGGGTTGAGACAGTTCTACCATATCATGGCTAATAGCACAGGCATTGAAAGTATCACTCTGTGGATGATGACTCACTGACAGTAAAGGGGGAAGCAGCTTTGCAGTGGGGTAGACCCAATGTCACGTCCCAAACCCACTGATCCCCCTCAGCATCCAGCCTCCCCACTGATGCAGCAGGCCGTGCAGCTAGAATCGGAGTCTCTAAGTGATTGAACACATTTTGACCTAACTCCTGGTTTACAGAAAATCCAGGGGCTGGAAGAATAGGTTAAACGATATCAGGAGGAAACAATCAGATATAGACCATGGCACATTCCACAGAACTAGTTCTTTTTCAGCAAGTTGTCGGCATGTGAAAGGCAAGGGGATTGCTTTAGATGAAAAGATTTGACATTTTAGATAAAAAATCAGAAGAAAAAATAGTGGAACAAAACAAAAGACTGTCGAATAAGACAGGCAGGGTTTCCTTGCACCTGGTCTTCACCTCTTATAGGCATGAGACCTCAGACAAGTTACTGAACTGCTCTAAGCCCTATTTACTTACACGCAAAAAAGGGATAATGCATTGTACTTCACAGGGCTGCTGTGAGAATGAACTGAGAAGATGCACACACAGCACCTGGGCATACAGCTGTTAGCAGCACACCAGAGATCTGCTGATTAGTTCAACTGTTCCCAGGGCATACCCTGCAGCCTCATGCTACTGGGCCCTCCTACTTACCACTTACAATCTTCTTTACCTAATGATGCCTAACCCAGACCATTGGAAATAGCACCTCCCAAACACCCCCCTCATATACTACCTCTTCCCTGAGTTCAGGCTGGAAATGGCACCAGAGGTCTGCTTGAGCAGGAATACGTAAGAGTGTGTTAGGTAGACAGTGTGGGGACCCCACCCTGACTCCTGGACCTTTGCCATTTCAGGCCATGCTGCCCACACTTATCTCTCCATCCCAAGGCTTTCTTCGACTGCTAGAACCCACTTGGACCTGAGGAGTATGGCCAGCTGGCAGTGCCAGGGAATTAACACATACACACACCCCACCCTCCACTCAGCAGCTCTCCATCCAAGAAGGACAGGAGCAGGGTACAGATACCCCAGCTCCCTTGCCCCTCTGCTGGGCTATTTCTGAGCTGTTAATTCTATACTGTCTCCCAGAAATCCACAGCAAAGTGGAGTTCTACTCAGACACAGTGGAACAACCAAGTTAACACCTCTCTTATTAGCTTTTTTCCCTTCCCTTTATCACCTCCCCACCCAACACTTCTGTGTTCTAGGATCACCTACCAAACAAACCACTTGCACTGGAAGCTTTGTCTAAGGGGATCGACACTGAGACACTGATTTTGGATTTTACCATAAGGGCAGCAGGAAGCTGTTGAAATACTCACTAAACTGCAAATATTCCTATCATTCTAAAGATCCAAGTTCTGTCCCAGTCCTTAGCTTTTCACTATCAGTGCTAGATTCCGAATCCAGTAAGAGTAGTAAGTGTTGTGTCTCATTCACGTCAGATACACCCCATTAAGTGCCTATCACAGTGGACTGCCTCCATCTTCCTGATGGCATCATCCCCATTCTGCCTCCCAACTGAAGCAACAGACATGGAAACTGAAATTAATCCCAAAGAGTTTGTTATACAGAGTTTATACATTGTAGCCACGATGGCTGAAAACAGACAAATTATATGCTGCTTTCCACATGGAGATGTCTGAAATTTAAGTATACAGACTGCCGATGACATCATACTTATCTCAGAGAGATAGCAGTGAGTGATAGCTTGAAGCAAGATCTTCCCTGCTCAGGAACTGAACCTGGGCAGTGTGGGTGAAAACCAGGAATTCTAGCAACTAGACCAGCTAGAGACTAAAAGCAGTTTTCCCGGATTCTTGCCCCCTGTTGAAAGCAAGAATGTTTCAAGGTGACAAAGACCATGAGAACAGGTACAAAGTTTTTTGTTAGAAACGCAGTACAATTTGTGGGAAGACACATGGAGAAGTAGTCTGTTTATCTAAGGCAGAAGCAAAGCAGTAACACACACCCAAAGGAAGAGTGAGGGTCAGGGTCCCCCTGAATGAGGAGAGTGCCAGAGAGGTGATTTAAATCACTTATATGGGGTAGTTCTTCTGAGGTTTTGTTTTTCTTTGGTCAATCATCTTGTTTTATTTCTGACACCTGATCAGACCCAGGGCCCTCCCTGATATGTGTGTACATCTTTTGGACAAGACGGATTCCAGAGCAAGCCCTCATGGGAAGGTTAGCTCAACTTACTATAGCCTGGCATCCCCTCCCTTCCTAACCCAGCGGGTTCTCTCTGCGCATGTGGAGTTGAGGTCTCCCTGACCCCAAGGATGGGAACTATGTGGCCTCTTAGTCTTTTGCCCAAGCAGGGCTCAGCCCCTCTCTGCTCTTGCGATTCCCACTGTTTAACAAGCTCAGAGAAGACAAGTACCAGTCATTTGCCTTGTGCCTGTTGTGATTTCTATCTTGAAGTATAGATAGGTGGCTGGTTGTAAATGTCTGTCCTGGAGCCCAACTATCTCCTGCCTCGATACCAGTTGTAGTAAGAAAACATCTAGACAGGATGATGGTCGGAGGAAGCATCTGGCTGCCTGTGAGTCCATGGGATAACAGAGAGAGCCCTGGGAAAGACCCGTGGTAAACCGCACTGCTCTAATAAAGAGAATCCTAAGCCCCTGTCCTGTGTCAGCAGCAGTGCCCACAAGCATGCTGATGAGAGCAGGATGAGCCACCAGCAAGAAGATCAGGTGGCTGGCCAATGTGTTGGCAAGGCTTTGCATACTGCTGTTGGAACTACTTCAGAGAGAGTATGGGTCCAAGTGGGTATTCTAAAAGAAGATCCTTGGGAAAGTAGAACCTAAGATCATCCCCTCCACCCTTCTGGATAATATTTTTTTCCCTTCTCATAAGAAGCAGATGGAATAAACAGACTGCACTTATTGTTCCATTATTCCATTGTCATAAGGCAAGATACTCCAAGATCTATATCTAGGCTACAGACTGGGAGCAAGGAAGTCAATTTAAGGGTTGGAAATCCTTGACCTCTATCCACTTGTTTAGCAATCATGCTGATCTACTTTCTATTTGTATTTTCTAGGAAGGAAGGAAGGAGAAGGGAAGGGACGGAAAAGGAAAGGAGAAACTTGCCCTACAGAATCCCTAAAGAGATCACAGAGTTAAGACTGGGTGTCAACATGGACACATAATTTCTGCCTCAGGGAAAGCAATAAAGAGTGGACACCTGACTGTTGTGGCAGAAGCTCCGCCCCAGGTGACAGGAAGCCCTCTGTCCTCACTGCCCTGCCTAGTGACCTAAGCCACATAGGGGTTCATGCCCTGCCTAGTGACCTAAGCCACATAGGAAAAGAAAGGAGTTTGTCAGGCAAACGATCAGAGCAGTAAGTGTACATCTCACAACCACTGCTGGGTATCACATTTGATGGAAAATGAAAGTAATAAAAGAGGGAATGAGGGAAGGGAAAGATTTGGGGAAGGTCTCTTTATTACGTACCCTCTGGATTTCATCTCATTGTAATTTTTTAAGATAAAAGTACACACTTTCCCAGGAGCTCTCTTATTTGGGCAGACCCCAGAGCAAATGCCTCTTAAAACCCATGGCTGACAGATGAGATTTCTGAGCTGGGGCACTCACACTGGCCAGGCAGTATTTAGTTCAATGACACCAGCTGCAGTATTTAGTTCAATGACACCAGCTAAGTTTTGCCCTGCCCCCCTGGAACTTTGGGACATTTGGGTCACCACGCTTCTCTCCACCCTGTCCCTATACTGACTGCCTTGAAAGCTAGAAGTTCATGTCTTCACCTCCATGTTCACAAATTTCTCAAAAAAAAAAAAAAAAGAAACTCCATGATTTGTTTTTAGTAGCCACCTGTAAGAGTAAGCTTTTTGCCTTAGGGGGAAATATGCATATTACTCAATTTAGGCTTATATCCTCAATGAATCTTTAGATCAGACAGATACTGTGTATTAAAAGTTAAATTTCAGTGTAAATTCTTGAGACAAACATCTGTGGATTAACAGTTAAATATATAATCTTGTTCCAAGGAAAGAAGGAAGGAGAGAATAAGATTTTCTAAAGATGTCTTAAAAACGATAACTACAACAAAAAGTTGACATTCTCCCAGTGAGAGATAAAATATACAAAAAAATCTTTTACCTAAGTTAAATCCTTTAACAATGCATTTTAAGAAACTCATATACTGGCTGCCTTTAGATAAGCAGATAGGGGATGGTTTGATTTTAGCATTTAATTCAGTGATGCACTTGCAGACTGCATTTAAAGGTAGAGGTATAAATTTGATATAACTGATCTCATTTAACAGTTTATACAAGAAGCTTAAATTCACATTTTTTCCATTTGCTTTGCTTTAGCACTTCCAAACCAAGAAGGTCTGGTTACACTGTCACACTCACACCCAATGTATGGATAAATACAGAAGGAAATAATCACTAGGAAGAAAACTAAGGTTTGGGTCATATATCAACTCTGCTTAGTTGGCATCCAAACACATAATTCACATGCTTAAAAACCTCCCATGATGGCTTATCCATTGCAGATCAATTGCAGAAAAGTTATCACTTTATTATTTGCATAATTTAAGAATCTTACAAACACTCAGGATTTAAATCCCGCTTACAGAATGGCTGATGCATAGTAATTAATCCATGTGTGAAATTAAATCCAACCCTATGGGATATTTATATACATGCTGGTTTTCATCCAATCTGAAGCCTTTCCAAGAAAAAATTATGCCAAGGAATCAAAAGGCAACTTCGCCAACCTAACTCCAGACGGCCACCATCGTATTCCAAGGAATAGAACCTGAGCGATCGTCATCTGCTTAACATAAAACATCCAAATGGGGGAATTTCCGTCGTGGCTCAGTGTTAAAGAACCCGACTAGTATCCATGAGGACACAGGTTTGATCCCAGGCCTCACCCAGCAGGTTAAGGATTCAGTGTTGCTGTGAGCTATGGTGTAGATTGCAAACGTGGCCCGGATCCTGCATTGCTGTGGCTGTGGTGTAGGCCAGCAGCTACAGCTCCAATCCAACCCCTACCCTGGGAATCTCCATGTGCTGCAAGTGCAGCCCTAAAAAGACCAAAACAAACAAACAAAAAATCCAAATGGACAGGCCCATAGCCCATTTTAAAAAAGAAACTCATTTGTCCAATATTACGTTGTTGTTTTCTTTTAATTTACTTCTCATTAATGACGCAGGCACCTCATATTTCTAAGAGAAAATATATTCTAGAATAAGCATATATTCCTTATGCTTCTTTTAGAAATGACTAGTTTAAAACTGAAAAGCCTAGAATCCCTCCTTGTCCTTCTCCCTGGCTTAATTGTACCCTAAACACAATTACCCGCAAGCTATAGATTAGGCACCTTGAGCACAATTGCCTATGAGTCACAAATTATAAGCACAGGATGTTTCTTTTGAGGACTTTCCTAAATTTCCCTAACCAATATGCCATTCTCATAAGTATTTTTATTTCTAGGAAAGCTAGACACAATAGCCCAGAAGATCACCAGTGTCACGCTAAGTTCTCATGACACCAACCCCAATGATTAAAGATTCCCCTCCAAAGGAAGAAGAATGTATATTCGATTTCTACCCTGATTCTTATCCAGAAACCTGTTTTTCTCCTTTTTACTATAAAACTTCCTGCAATTCTTCCCAACGGAGTGCACAGTCCTTAAGGCATTAGCCTACTGTGGCCTCCTTTGCCAGACAAAGCAATAAAAGCTATCTTTTTCTCCTTTACCCAAAACTCTTATCTTCACCTCTCAATTCAGCACCAGGGGACAGAGGCCAGATTTCAGTAACATTAATATAAACAGCCATTGAGCATGTGCATGGTTTTCTATTTGTCTGTAGCTGCTTAGCGCCTATTGCTACCTTAGTCACCACATCCTACTTGATTCATAAGGTACCTGGTGAGCTACCTTCAGGAACCCTGCCTTTCTTCAGGGCAGCCTCTTAATCTTCTAAAAGCCATTTTACCCAGGTGAGGGGCCAGGAGAGTATGGATGACCCTGGGAAGTCCACCAAAATGATGGTGAGAGCTATCAAATCAGAGACCCAAGGAATTGTTTCCACCAAGGGGCGGGGGGGGGGGCTCAGTCTTGCTGATTCTGATGAGGTATTGTCATATGAATCAGACTGTAAAAGGTTGTAAGGAAACTTTGAGGGTACCTAACCTGCTCTCTGTTACCAAATTCAGCCCTCTGTATTCAAAGGCAAATTTTTCTCTTATTACAGGAAAAGCCACATATCTCCTATAAAGGTGCACTGCATTTCTATACAATTTAAATTCATTAAACAAGATTCCTGAACAATTTTTCCCTAGTTAAGAGTGAACCACAACAACAAAAAAGAGTGAACCAGAACAAAAGCAGAGATTTCTGGCTGCAAAAAGCAGCTTTGTAGCATTTGCCTTCCTCTCCTTCATGCTTTTGGAACTAGAGACTAAAAAGGACAGGAGGCGCAGGGCTAATTGGTGCCTGGTTCATTCCAGAACTGGCTGCATTTGGAGAAAGATCCCAGCACTTGGACCTTGTGCAAGGACACTCCCTGCTAACTGTGTGGGCAGGCTGCCTATGGAGCTTCTCCAAGGAGGGTCTTCCACCCCTCTGGTGGAAATGGCACCCCTGGCTGGTCCCAGCCTCTATCTCTTTCGCCACCTCACCACCTTCTCTTTTCTCTGCGCCCTTTGTCTTAATACAGTTTGCTCTGGCCATTATCTTCATCCTTAGAAAAAGTATCCCTTTTTACCTCCTAATAGATTTATAAGCTTTTATTCTCATTACTTATTCACGAATGCTGACTATCACAAGTGACACGTCTTATCATCTTAGCATGCTATAATGCATATTCATAACTAGCCTCGAACTAGGGACTGATCATCACAAAGTATCACTGGTAGTTGGAGGAGTGGGCAAGGTTTTTTGTGAGTGAGAGCTTTTTAATGGTTTCCAACTCTTCTGGCTAAGAAATTATATTATATATAACTCTATAGGTGAGATTAAATTCTTCTGTTACTCTTTTTAGTGAAATGGAAATTATTTTTCACTATCATTCTAAGAAAATCCTTCTAGTATATGAGGACTTCTTAAATAATAGATCTTAACTACTTCTATTTTCCCAGTTAAATAGGCCCAATTAATATACCCTTCCCTTGTTGGTCTTTTCCATACTTAGGTGTACACTCCTTTAGACAGGGATATGTCTATTTTAACAGATTCTGACCAGTGGGTAATAAAGACTCTCCTATTACATGTAGCAATATTTCCTCAGGAGGAGAAGTCTACTGGCTAATATTTACCTGCAGCTTGCTGTGTATCAGGGGCTAGTCTAAGAGCTATGAATGAAATCAACTGATCCACTCCTTCTAAAGTTTGTTTTTGTTTGTATTTTTGGCCATACCCTCAGCATATGGAAGTTCTTGTACAAGGAATCAAACTTGTGCCAATGCAGTTACCCCAGCCACAGCAGTGATGCTGGATAATTTAACCACTAGGCCACCAGGGAACTCCTCATGAAGTAATTTTATTAACCCCATTTTACAGATGAGAAAATTCAGGCATGGAATGGTTAAGTAACCTGCATAAACTACAAAGGTTGGACATGGTTAGTAATCGGGGGAAACAAATAAATAATGAATCTTCATTTATTTAATCATTTCCTTAACAGCTAATCAACTTCCCTCTATAAAGCATCATTCTCCACAGATATACCTATCAACATTAAATAATAATACAGCAAACAATGAGAGCTGAATCTTTCTCACTTAAGATCTGTGAAGTCAACAGTTTTCAGTATAATTTTTAGTTCACTTGTTAGATTGTAATACATTGCCCTCCCCTTAGAAATACTTAAACTAATTTTATCAAAAAATAAATCTGACTGGATATTGTTCAAGTATTTTAATATTTATGATCTTTATAGCTAGTCTCAAGTTATCAGAGATAATTTTGTTTGCAGATACTATTAATACATGATTCTTTCTTGTGAGTCTTTCTGCCACAGAGAAAATTGTGTGCAGAATGCAAAGGGAGCAAGTTAGGAGAAAACCAGCAGAATACACCCTTCTCAAGTGCACATGGAACATTCTCTAAGATTGATCACATTCTGGGCCACAAATCAAGCCTCGGTAACTTTAATAAAATTGAAATCATATCAAGCATCTCTTCTGACCACAGCACTATACAACTAGAAATCAACAAGAAAAAAACTGCAAAAAAACACAAACATGTAGAGACTAAACAACATGCTACTAAACAACCAATGGATCACTGAAGAAATCAAAGAGGAAATTAAATACATAGAAGCAAATGACAACAAATATACGACACTCCTAAACCTATGAGATGCAGCAAAAGCAGTTCTAAGGCACAAGATTATAGCAATAAAAAGCTACCTCAGAAAACAAGAAAAAGCTCAAATAAACAAGCCAACTTTATGTGTAAAGCAGCTAGAGAGAGAACATACAAGACCTAAAGTTAGCAGAAAGAAAGAAATCATAAAGATCAGAGCAGAGATAAACGAAGTAGAAACAAAGAAAACCATAGAAAGATCAGTGAAATGAAAAGCTGGTTCTTTAAAAAGATCAACAAAATTGACAAACCCTTAGCCAGACTTATCAAAAAAAGAGAGAGGACTCAAATCAATAAAATTAGAAGTGAAAAAGGAGAAGTAACAATGGGAGTTCCCGTCATGGAGCAGTGGTTAACGAATCCGACTAGGAACCATGAGGTTGCGGGTTCGATCCCTGCCCTTGCTCAGTGGGTAAACGATCTGGTGTTGCTGTGAGCTGTGGTGTAGGTTGCAGACATGGCTCAGATCCCGTGTTGCTGTGGCTCTGGCATAGGCTGGCAGCTACAGCTCCGATTCGACCCCTAGCCTGGGAACCTCCATATGCTGCTGGAACAGCCCAAGAAATGGCAAAAAGACAAAAAAAAAAAGGATGTAACAACGGACATCACAAAAATACAAAGGATCATAAGAGACTACTATATGCACCTATACACCAATAAAACAGAAAACCTAGAAGAAATGGACAAATTCTTAGAAAAGTACAATCTTCCAAGACTAAACCAAGATGAAATAGAAAAGATGAATGGACAAATCACAAGTACTGAAATTGAAACAGTGATTGAAAAACTTCAAACAAACAAAAGTCCGGGACCAGATGGTTTTACAGGCAAATTCTATCAAACATTTAGAGAGGAGCTAACACCTATCCTTCTGAAACTATTACAAAAAACTGAAGAGGAAGGAACACTCCCAAATTCATTCTTTGAGGCCACCAGAATGTGGTAAAGATACCACAAAAAAAGAAAATTAGGAGTTCCCATTATGGTGCGGTGGAAACAAATCCAACTAGGAACAATGAGGTTGCGGGTTTGGTCCCTGGCCTTGCTCAGTGGGTTAAGGATCTGGTATTGCCCTGAGCTGTGGTGTAGGTCACATACGTGGCTCGGATCTGGCATTGCTGTGGCTCTGGCATAGGCTGGCAAAAACAACTCTGATTCGACCCCTAGCCTTAGAACTTCCATATGCCGCCAGTGTGGCCCTAAAGAAAAAAAAAAAAAAAGGAAAATTACAGGCCAATTTCACTGATGAACATCAATGCAAAAATCCTCAACAAAATACTAGCAAACCAAATCCAACATTACATTAAAAAGATTGTACATCATGATCAAGTGGGATTTTTCCCAGGGATGTAAGGATTCTTAAGTACCTGCAAATCAATCAGTGTGATACACCACATTAACAAACTGAAGAATAAAAACCATATGATCCTCTCAAAGACACGGAAAAAGCCTTTGACAAAATCCAACACCCATTTCTGATAGAAACCCTTCAGAAAGTGGGCATAGAGGGAACCTACCTCAACATAATAAAGGCCATATATGACAAGCCCACAGCTAACATCATTCTCAATGGTGAAAAGCTGCAAAAATTCCCACTGAGATCAGGAACAAGAAAAGGATGTATGCTCTTGCCACTAGTACTCAATACAGTTTTGGAAGTCCTAGCCACAGCAAGCAGAGAAGTAAAAGAAATAAAAAGAATCCAGAGTTCCCATAGTGGCTGAGCTGAAACGAATCCGACTAGGAACCATGAGGTTGCGGGTGCGATTCCTGACCTCGCTCAGTGGGTTAAGGATCCAGCATTGCTGTGAGATGTAGTGTAGGTCACAGATGCAGCTCGGATCCCACATGCCTATGGCTATGGCATAGGCCAGCAGCTGTAGCTCTGATTAGACCCCTAGCCTGGGAACTTCCATATGCCACCAGTGAGGCCCTAAAAAAAAAAAAAAAAAAAGCATAAAAGGAATCAAAATTGGGCAAAAGTAAAACTATCACTATTTGCAGATGACATGATACTATACCGAGAAAATCCTAAAGACGCTACCAGAATTCTGTTAGAGCTCACCAATGAATTTGGCAAAGTCACAGGACACAAAATTAACACACAGAAATGGACAGCATTTCTATGACCTAACTATGAAAGATCAAAAAGAGAAATCAGGGAAACAATCCCATTTACCATTGCATCAAAAAGAATAAAATACGTAAGAATAAACCTACCTTAAGAGACAAAAGACCTGTACTCTGAAAACTATAAGATGCTGATGAAAGAATTCAAAGATGACACAAACAGGTGGAAAGACATGCCATGCTCTTGGATTGGAATAGTCAATATTATCAAAATGACTATCCTACCCAAGACAATCTACAGATTCAATGCAATCCCTATCAAATTACCAAAGACATTTTTCACAGAACTAGAACAAAATATTTTAAAGTTTGTTTGGAAGCACAAAAGACCCAGAATAGCCAAATATATCCTGAAAAAGAAAAGTGGAGCTGGAGGAATCAGGCTCCTTGACTTTAGACTATACTACAAAGCTACAGTCATCAAAACCATGAGGTACTGGCACAAAGATAGAAATATAGATCAGTGGAACAGGATAGAAAGCCCAGAATGAAACTCATGCACCTACAGCCAACTCATCTATGACAGAGGAGGCAATAATATGGAGAAAAGACAGCTTGTTCAACAAGTGGTGCTGGGAAAACTGGACAGCCACATGGAAAAGAATGAAATTAGAACACCCCCTAACACCATACACAAAAATAAACTCCAAATGGATTAAAGACCTAGATATAAAACCAGACACTATCAAACTCCTAGAGGAAAACATAGGCCAAACACTTTCCAACATAAACCACAGCAACATCTTCTCAGATCCTCCTCTTAGAGTAATGACAGCAAAAACAAAAATAAACAAATGGGACCTAATCAAACTAAAAGTTTCTGCACACCAAAGGAAATCCTAAACAAAATGAAAAAACCCACAGAATGGAAGAAAATCTTTGCAAATGAATCAACTGACAAGGGATTCATCTCCAAAATTATAAACGCATTCTGAAGCTCCATACCAAAAAAACAAACAACCCCATCCAAAAATGGGCAGAAGATCTAAACAGACAAGTCTCCAAAGAAGACATACAGATGGCCAAAAAACACATGAAAAGATGTTCAACATCTCTCATTATTAGAGAAATTCACATCAAAACCACGATGAGGCACCCCCTTACACCAGCCAGAATGGCCATCATCCAAAAGTCTATAAACAATAAGTGCTGGAGAGGGTGTGGAGAAAAAGGAACCCTAGTACACTGTTGGCGGGATTGTAAATTGGTGCAACCACTGTGGAAAGCAGTATGGAGATTCCTCAGAAACCTAAAAATAGAACTACCATTTTATCTAGCAATCCCACTCCTGCGCATCTATCCAGAGAAAACCATGACTCACAAAGACACATGTACTCCAATGTTCATTGCAGCACTATTTGCAATAGCTAAGACATGGAAACAACCTAAATGTCCATCAAGAGAGGAGTGGATCCAGAAGATGTGGTACATGTACACAATGGAATATTAGCCATTAAAATGAACAAAATACCAGCATTTTTAGCAACATGGATGGACCTAGAAATTATCATGCTAAGTAAAGTCTGACAGTGAGACGTCAACATCAAATGCTATCACTGACGTGGAATCTGAAAAAAAAGGACTCAGTGAACTTCTTTGCAGAAGAGATACTGACTCACAGACTTTGAAAAACTTACGGTTTCCAAATGAGCCAGGTTGGGGGGTAGGGGAATTCTCTGGGCATTTGGGATGGAAATGCTATAAAATTGGGTTGTGATGATCACTGTACAACTATAAATGTAATAAAATTCATTGAGTAATTAAAATAAAAATAAAGACCAGATACTATAAAACTTAGAGGAAAACATAGGCCACTCTCTGACATAAACTGCAGCAATATTATCTCAGATTCACCTCCTAGAGTAATGAAAATAAAAACAAAAATAAATAAATGAGACCTAAATTTAAAAGTTTTCACACATCAAAGGAAACTGTAAATAAAATTTAAAGACAACACACAGAATGGGAGAAAATATTTGCAAATGAAGTGACTGACAAGGAATTAATCTCCAAAATATAAAAACACCTCCTGCAGCTCTGTATCAAAAAAAAAAAATTCCAATCAAAAAATGGGGAGAAGATTTTCTCTAAAGACAACATTTCTCCAAAGACAAACCGATGGCCAAAAACACACACAAAAGATGTTCAACATCACTAATTATTAGAGAAACGCAAATCAAAACTACTGTAAGGTAATACCTTACACCACCCAGAATGACCATATCAAAAAATCTACAAGCAATACATGCTGGAGGGGGTGTGGAGAAAAGGGAACTCTCTTAACAATGTCGGTGGGAATGTAAATTGTGCAACCACTGTGGCAAACAGTATGGAGGTTCCTCATAAAATTAAAAATCGAGCTACCAAATGGTCCAGCAATCCCATTCCTGGGCATCTATCTGGAGAAAAGCATAATTTGAAAAGATACATGCACTTCAGTGTTCACTGCAGTATTACTTACAATAGCCAAGACATGGAAGCAACCTAAGTGTCCACTGACAGAAGAATGGATAAAGAAGCAGTGTATATATACAATGGAATATTACTCAGCCATAAAAAGAATGAAATAATGCCATTTTCACAGCAACATGGATGGAAGTGAAATTAGACAGTGAAAAACAAATATCATATGATATCACCTATACATAGAATCTTTTTTAAAAAGGATACAAATGAACTTATTTGCAGAACAGAAACAGAGTAACAGACTTTGAAAACAAACTTATGTTTACCAAAGGAGAGGGTGGGGGAGGGGGGAAGGATGAACTGGGGGTTGTGGACTGGCACATGCACACTGTGGTATATGGAACGACTGGCCAGCAGGGACCTTCTGTATAGCACAGAGAACTCTACCCAATATTCTGTGATAATCTTTGTGGGAAAAGAATCGGAAAGGGAATGGATGTGTGTACTATATAACTGAATCACTTGGTCATACAGCAGAAATTATCACAACATTGTAAATCAATTATACTTCAATAAAATTTTTAAAAATGAAAAAAAAAGTACACATAATGAAAGGATCAAGTTTAAGACTTCTCTGAACCTCTGCTCACCATCTCTGTTAATGGCCTTCCTGGTGTTAGGGATTTGTTTAATGATCAATAGTGGTTTCTCTTCCTACCACTGAGTCTTTCAGAAAGTAGCAGAACCAAGTCAATGTTTAACTGGATTCTTTGAGTCTGAAATGGCAAAAGTAGGAGTTGAAGGGAAGTCTCCATGGAAACCAGCCTCCCAGGAAGTGGCCCGAGGGTTAGTGTGTGGTGAAATAAAGCTACACAAATGTCAGGAAGGAAACGACTGCTTTGTAGAGCTGGGTTAACTTTGGGAATACCTTGACTAAAATAAGCCACATTAAAGGCCATAAACCACTAACCTCATGGTTTTACCCTGTGTGGTTTTAATGGGAAATGGGCCTGAGCCACTCTAAGGCTTATCCGAGGGTAACCAAAGTAGCACCTTTGCAAGACAAAGAGGAAGAGACTCCCTCCGCAGGCCTGGTGGACTTTGCCTTCACTCAGAATCTGGAAGAAAAGAGTTCATGTTCATTCACAAGACTGCAGGACCGCAATAAAGCTTTGGAAGGGCAGCTGCCACCTCTACGAGAGACGTGGTATGGAAGATATTCTGCAGGTAAATGGAAAACCCAGCATGAGATTTGTGGATATGGGCCAAGGAGAGCTATTGATAGATTTACTTGTTTATCTCTGTAATCTCTGAAAGTTTCTAAATTACTGAAATATCAGGGACAATGTTTGTGAATTGTAAGCATTCTGGGCACATTAGAATGGGTGTGTAAACTGTGTATGAAGACCTTTTCACCATTTCATATGAGCAGGGAAAAAAAATGTCATTTTGTGTCATCTTGGTTGATAGCGCTTTTGATGCTTATATCTAGCTTTGCCAGATAATTAAAAGTCTATAGATAAAGATGTGGTAATTATGACAATCGTATGTTTCAGTTGGATTTTAAATTTCAGTCATTCTCTCCAGTACTGTTTCATGCATCAGGCTTTGTTGTTTGGAAAGCAGTACCTTAGGAGTGAATCCATTCTAATGTGAATTTAGAAACCACTCTAGATTGAATTGATTTATTGCAGGGACCCTCTCCACGACCCCATATTCTTCCTGGTCATCTGCAGAACTAAGAGAATTTTTCTCATTATGATTGGAAGCTCTGAGCCAGAAGTGGCTATAAATTCTCCTGGCACATTTTACAAGACATAAAATGTTTTAATGACAACCATGATGGTACTTAGCCAGATGTTCTAACTTGGGAGGAGATATATACCTACATAATGTATACATATGTATATATGTATGCTTTTTCTCTTTTCTTCACATTCTGGATCATTAACACAAGTAAGTTCCCATCCCTGGCCAGAAAGACATATATTTTCTTTCAGTATCTAGTAGATCTTAACTAGAATGATTTTTATGGCTACTTTCTACAGAACTGACAGCCTTTGGCTGGTTTTATATGGCCAGTTTTTTGGGGTTTTTTTTTATGTTCTTAAACTTGCAAAGCACATAAGTAAGAATATTTCCTCTAGTTTTATTGAAGAATTCCTTTTTTACACAAACCTTCGATCTCGTTTTAAGATTTTGGTAACTGAATGGTAAAAGCTGTTTCTAATGTGTTAGAGTCCCAACTAGAAAATGTTATTTTTGAAATTGCAAGATTACATTAAAAATAAATAACAAGAGAATGGAAAGCATTCTGACCACTATTTTCAAGGAACCCATATTCTAACCCCAGCTCTACCAAATATCCAGTAATATGACTTTGGGCAAGTTACTTCATCAGTTTTCTTCACTTATAAATCAGGGGTAAAACTAACACAGCCTATGCCATTTCAGGAGAATCAAATTAAATAATGGGGTGATATTACTCAAATCATGGGATAAAAATAAGGAGTCATCAGACTGCTGAGAAAAGTTTTTGCTGAAAGTACTTATGTATTTAAATCCAACATGTTTTTTATCTTGCTCAATATACTGGCATCTCTTGAAAGAAAATAAGGACATGGAGAAGTTCTTAAGGTGATCATTCAAATGTCTTAAGGACAGAAACACATAATTACCCAGGGATTTTTTTTTCCACTTAAAATGCAAAGTGGAACACTAAGATAGTCTACACAACATCTAGAAATCAGAATGCCTTCAGATTGAAAGACGAAAGGACAAGAATATCATTCATGTAGCACTGGTCATGGTGGGTAGTCCCAAGGGCCCAGGATAATCAAGCTGAAAAATGAAATTCATACGCTCTCTTGAGCTTCTCTGTTTCCTAACAAGGCTTAACTATGTAGCCCTTCGATATTTTTATCAGTAAAGAATACTGATATGTTTTATGATAGTAGCAACTCAAGGGAATGTATTTCCCTAGTTGGAGGGGACTGTATATTTGGGAACATACAATGCTAAGCTGTGCATACTCCTATTACAAACTTAAGCTCCATTTATCTATCATGTCTCTAACACCTATCCATCTATTTACTTGCTACATCTGAAAAGAGAATTTATTTTCATTTCTTTAAACTGTATTTTTTGATTTCCTATCTGATTTAGGGGAGAGTTCATGAAATTAAACAAATCAATAAATTTCTGTTTTTCAGGCCAAATTCTGTGTCTGAATAACATTTGCAGTCAATACATTGTTAATTGTTCAACTCTTCCTCTAAATATTAATGTGGAGAGGAAATGAGGAAAGCAGAAATTGAATCCTGGGTCTAGGCTAATATTTTCTCATTTGCACTTATGTAGGGCCCCTGCTCTGTATGTTTCAGCTTTATAGTTAACCTATTGGTTAGACATATAGAACTGAAAAGATACAAAATTGTGTTAACAAAGTCTAATAACTAATGGTCAGTCTAATATAATAGTAAGTTGTTTTTAATGGTTTGTTTTTATTCTCCCCAGTCCTTCATGTGCCCAGGGCCATGTATTTTGACATCCCACTGGAACAGGGAGAAACAAGTATTATTAAAAGGCATCCACCTCGAAGACTCCAAGTAAGATGAATTTAAAAAGGCTTCATAAGGAATTTCTTGGAATTAATGGTAACATCCCTTTTTAACCATAACCATAAAAGAGGGATTTTGACAATGACCAATCTAATGAGAATGACGGTGTTGTTAAAAAGAATGCTGTCAATGCACAGATCATGTTTCCTTAGGATTCCTTTTGTAATGATTTCACCTTCAAGACCACCACCAAGAGCAGGAAGTAAAATACCAAAGATAGAGAATGCATTGGGGGTTTGGGATGGAAATGCTATAAAATTTGGTTGTGATGATTGTTGTACGACTATAAGTGTAATAAAATTCACTGAGTAATAAAAAAAAAAAATACCCAAGATAGAGACAGGACAGGGCACAAAGAACCTGAATCTTGCACTGATTCGTTGGATGACTGTAGCCAAATGACTCTAGTAAATAATGACCTTAAGAACCACTACTACTGTTTAATTACCACCTATTACAAGTCTGATACATTCTAAGCAACAATGATCTGTCATTCATTTAATCCTCAGGTCCCTCTACTTGAGAGGAAGTATTACCTTTGTTTTATACATGTGCTTCAGAGAGTTAAATAGCTTGCACAAGGACAACTAGGCCACGTGTCCACCAGCCCTCCAAAGCCTGCGCTCTTAACCAGCAGCATGCGTGATCCCTACAGCCCTTCTCTCTTTAACCTTTCATCAGTCTAAATGTTAACTAGTTGTCAAAATTGAGGACATTGGATTCCAAGGCAGCAAAGCGAGGGCTTTATATGCATTCACCTTGAGAAATATTTAATGAATTCCCTGTAGAGAAATGTAAATTTTTAGGACCTCTCATCCTAGACGGGGAAAGACATCTGAGTGGGTCCTTTAAAAGGAGTATCAGCTAAAAGGAGAGTGTGGGGCTCACTTGTGAGCAAGATCTATCACTGACATTTGAAAAAGCCAAAATCCACCTACTGCACAAGTCACCCAGGTGTCTGGACCAATCCCAGGGGTATCTGAGATCATTTGTTGGGGATTATCTCTATTGAAGTTGGTTTCTCTTTACCTGTCCTCTCCAGAAGCTCACAAACATTATTTTAAGTGATTATATCTTTTGGTCATACACACAAAAAAGCATTTTTTTCCCAAAATATTAGAAACCTCAAAATACTGTTTGGTTAATGGAAAATAAAGTGTAATTTTATCAATTTGATACCTAATTTCAAATTTTTTGAACATATCTTTAGCTAAAATGGATAATTTTAAAATTTATGGGCTTTTTTTGTTTGTTTGTTTGTTATCTTTTTGCCATTTCTTGGGCCGCTCCCACGCCACATGGATGTTCCCAGGCTAGGGGTTGAACCGGAGCTGTATCTACCGGCCTATGCCAGAGCCACAGCTGCGACCTACACCACAGCTCATGGCAACACCAGATCCTTAACCCACCGAACAAGGCCAGGGATCAAACCCGCAATCTCATGGTTCCTAGTCGGATTCGTTAACCACTGCACCACGACGGGAACTCCCTAAAACCTATATTTTATTCTTAAGTCAAAGGCATCCTTTCAAAGGAGCTCTAAGCTAAATAACTCTAGCAGCTATTACTAGAACGAGTGAAAAATATTTGTGTAGCTGTCTATAGTCCACAAAGTATTTTTAATATCTATAAACTCTAAATAAGCTGAAGTTAGGCTTTAATTCTCTCAAGTCAACCAAACTCAAAAAGAGAAATTTGATGTTTCACAGTCAGAGACTGCCTCCCCACATCCTAATCAACCACCTTAAAAATGAACAATTAGGACAAATGAATTGTTTGAGCATAAAAACTATCTCATTCAGTCTTAGAGCTTTAGTCACTAACACTTAATACACATCCCATGAAAGTTTATGAATAAATGAATGACTTAACAGAGGAACAAATGAGGCATACCATCCCTAGTGGGAGAAAAAAAATTGAAGTGCACTCCCTCTTCATTCAGACCCATACCATCACTGTATTGGAAGCTAAATGGACCAGCCAAATCAACAAATGTGATCAATTCCAAAGGATATAGGAGTGTTTTTTTGAACTCAAGAGCTGAGAGGCATCTAGATTTCAGCCAAGAGCTATGCTTTGGAATTTAAAAGGCAGAAGAACTCTGTGGATTTGCTTTAATCTCTCCTTGCAGATTGACTTTTTCTGGTCCTCAAGACTACTAGGTGAAATATGGCCACCTTGAATTTGCATCTTATAGTTTCAGTTGAATAGGCTGACTGGCCTGGCCCTCTTGGTGCTAATTCCCAATTCCTGGGAGAAAAGCTATTTCCTCAGCTTTGCCCTTGATTCTAGCTCTGTTCCAATGGGCTATGCCCAGAGAACATGCTCGTGCAGTAGAAATGTGGGTAGAAAAGCCCCCACCACCAACTGCCACTCCCCACCAAGCTCCACTCCCCATAGATTCTAGAGGCAGCTCCCAGAGAACAGAGAAATCACTGGGAACTTGGCAGACACTCCCAAAGATATCGACTATAATTATCTTCACAAATGAGGCTCAGCACATTTTCCAACTGCAAATGGGTTTTTGGGAGAATAATAAATGTTGGGTTCCCATGACATGCTAATTAATAGCCTAACCTCTGCCAAAGAAAATTCTAAAAGTATTTTTAATTATTAAACCAAATCTAATTGCATCCTAAATAATTTTGAGTTTCATATTTGGCACTCTCCACTTCCTGAACATCTACTCCTCAAGTACAGACTAGGTCATGAACTAAAGGTCTCTAACTGGGGGCTGCTAGGAGCTGGAGAAGCTCTGCCAGGGAACTCTGAATCAAATGTACCTGCCCCATGTGGAAGAGTTGATCAGCCGCATCCCTTCTGGCCTGATTCACCTTCTCCTCCAACCATCTCAGATTCAGCCTAAGGTGGAGATGGTCCCCCACACCACCCCCAATAGAGTTTCCTCAGGAGATCTCTGCGGCAAATCCTCCCTCATCTCCAAAGATGTGCTTAAATCTTATTTTCCCTAGAAGGCTTACATGACAACTGCAACCCTTACTCTGGCACTCCTGATGCCCCTGACCCTTCACTATCTTCTTTGGGCACCTATTTCCACCTAACCCACCAAGCAATTTGCCTATCTATGACATTCATTATCTAGGATGATCACTGTGTGTTTTTCCCATCGCCCCCCCCATCCCCAACATTCTACCCCAATGCTAGAATATAATCTTCACAGAGGCAGGGATTTTTGTCTGTTCTCTTCACTAATATGCCAAAGTATCTAGAACAGTAGCCAGCATATAACAGATGATCAATAAGTATGTGTTAACCAATGGTGAATGAAGGCATGGAGAGGAGAGAAAAATACGCATAAAGATAGATGGTGAGATATAAGGACAGTGGTTCTGACCTAAATGGTTTCATCATACTATTTTTGGAGTTAGACAATTTGTCACAAACTTATTCCCTTTTCTTACCTTTTCTAATTATTTACCCATTTTCTGTTATTTTCTTCGTGATCTGTGAGCATTCTTTATATATTTTAGATCTAGCCCTTTGTTAGTTAACACATGTTGCAAGTATCTTCTATCCATGGTTTGCCTTTTCATTTTGTTTGCATTTATGTGTGTATTTGCGGGTACACAAGTTTAAGGTCAAATTTCTCAATCTTCATCTTTTGTTTTGTTTCTATTTTATCTAAAAAATTTTAAACTCCCTAAGTTCATTAAGATGTTCTTTATTTCTAAAGTTTATAATATTTGGAGTTCCCATCGTGGCGCAGTGGAAACAAATCCAACTAGGAGCCATGAGGTTGCGGGTTCGATCCCTGGCCTCGCTCAGTGGGTTAAGGATCTGGCATTGCCGTGAGCTGTGGTGTAGGTCGCAGACACGGCTCAGATCTGGTGTTGCTGTGGCTGTGGTGTAGGCCGGCAGCGACAGTTCTGATTAGACCCCTAGCCTGGGAACCTCCATATGCTGCAGGTGCAGCCCTAAAAACCAAAAAAAAAAAAAAAAAAGTTTATAATATTTAACTTTTCACATTAATCCATCTGAAATTCATTTGGATGCAGCTGTGAAAGTGGAATCTAGTTTTATGTTTTTTCCATTTGACTAATCTATTATCCCAGCACTCTTTATGGAATCATCCATTCTTTGACCACTAATTTGAAATGTTACTTCTACCATATATTCAATATCCAGAGCTTAATGAGTCTGTTTGTAGGCTTTCTTCTGTCGCATTGGCCTCTTGGAGTGTCCACATGAATTCTACTCTGTCCTAATTATGCACCTTTAAGTCTTAATATCTAACATGGCAAGTCCCTTCACCTTATTCTTCTTCAGAATTGTCTTTGCTATTTATAGTCTTTTGCTCTTCCATGTAAAGTTTGGATCTTCTTGTCAAGTTCCACCAAATACCTTGTCAGTATTGTGACTGGAAGGCATTCATAGATTAATCTGGGGAAAATTAACCATGTTTAAAATATTGAGTCTTTTAAACCATGAACATGGCCTGAATCTCCATTTTCTCACATTTTCTTTTTTCTTTTTTTTTTTTTTTTTTTTTTGGCCACACCCACAAGATGTGGAAGTTCCCAGGCCAGAGATCAACCCATGCCAAAGCAGCAACCCAGGCCACTGTAGAGATAATGCCAGATCCTTAACCCACTACACCACAGGATAACTCCACTCACATTTTTTTTAGATCTTTCAAAACTGCTTCATAATTTCTCCACAGGGGTCTTGTGTGATACATTTTTAGGTTTGTCTCTCAGTACCTGTAGCAGTCAGAGACTTATTGCAAGGAATTGACCTTCATGATTATAGAGGCCTGCAAGGCAAGTTTGAAATCACAGGGCAGGCTGTCTGGAAAGGCAGACTGGAACTGTAGGACATGAATTGAAGCTGCTGTCCCCAAGTAGAATTCCCTCTTGTTCAGGAAAACCTCGGCTTTACTCTTAAAGCCTTTCAACTGATTGAATCAGGCCCACTCAGATTATCTAAAATAAGCTTCCTTCCTTAAAGTCAACTGATTATGGTCTTTAATCACATCTACAAAAGAATTTCACAGCAACACCTAGATGAGTATTTGAATAACAGGAAACAGTAACCTAACCAAGTTGACACATACAGCTAGCCATCACAATATCTCATTTGGTTTTTTCATCCTATTATGAATGAAGTATTTTTCCCATCTAATTTCCAAAATGATTCTTATTGGTGAATAAGAAACCTAATGCTTTTTGTATTCTTCAACTTGATATAAATACCTTGGTAATTCTAATTATCTGTAGATTCATCCTGACTTTCTATGTAGACAGTACCTTCCATAAACAAGAATATTTTTTTTTCTTTCCTCCCAATTTTTGTTCCTTTTACTGGTTTTCTTGACTTTTGCATTAACTGAAACTTTCCTTGCAATGTTGAGCAGAAGCAGTAATAATGGGCATCCTTGTCATATCCATGATGTTAATGGAACCAGTTCCAAAATGAAATTCATTTGCAATAGGATATTCATAGATACTACTCAGAGACCCAAAAGGAAACAGATGCCTCATTCAAATTAAGATAATTCAGGTAGATTTTCTTTAAAATTTTATTGAGGTTTGGATGAGGGAAACCAGAGGGAATATTGCAATAACCAATATTGCAGCAGAAAAGTAGCTACATCTAAGCCAAGGGACTTCTAGAATTGGAAGGGAAAAGTGAGGTAGAAGAAGCTGCTTTGAGAGGATCAAATGGGATACAGCCAACTCAATGTGACCTTGCAGGGAGGGAGACAGAGGAAGAAATATCCTGACCTCATTCTTTCTTCTCTCAGATTTCCTACCAGGGTTCCTCAGTGGTTGAACCCAATGGGAAGCCAGAAGGCAGGAGAAACTGCTTACCTTTTATAGGCAGAGAAAAGGGTAGAGAAATATGGCAAGTAGATCTGGAGAAGCAAGTGGAAAGTATCTGGCACAATGTCATTTACTAACTTACTGACATTTTTCTTATCCCTGGTATGCTAAGAGTTTTTTCCAGGACTAAGTGTTAAAAATTTAATTGATTTTTTTCCCCCACCATCTACTAAACAATCTACTAAAATAAACTTACAGATTTTCTTTTTGACTAGTTGATACATTATATTAATAGATTTTATGATGTGAACCATACTTGCATCCCTAATATAAATCCTTCTTGTTCATAAAATGCATATATAAATAAACTATATTTTATAGCTTAAGGTTTTTATCTATTTTCATAAGTGATGTTATTCTATAATTTCCCTATGTCTTTTTCCAGTTTTATTCTCAAGGTTGTACTAGTTTCACAGAATGAGTTGATTACTTTTCCCTCTTTTCTGTTCTCTAAAACATTTAACATAGTTCTTATCTGTTTCTTCAAAGTTTAATAAAAGAGGACTGTGAAACCATCTTTGGCCACCTGGACTTTTGGGAGAAGTGAGAAATTCTCCTACTAACTTAATTTCTTTCCTAGTTCTTAGTTGATTTAAATCCTTATAGGTATCTTATTTCTTTTTGATTGAATTTTATTGATTTATATTACCCAGAAATTATGCATATATCTTAAGTTTTTGAATTTGTTATAATGTACAAAGTCTTAGCTGCTTCTTTTTTTTTTTTTTTTTTTTGCTTTTTAGGGCCATACCCGTGGCATATAGAGGTTCCCAGACTAAGGGTCGAATCAGAGCTATATAGCTGCTGGCCTACACCACAACCACAGCAACGCAGGATCTGAGCCATGTCTGTGACCTACACCACAGCTCACAGCAATGCCAGATCTTCAACCCACAGAGCAAGGCCTCAGGGATTGAACCTCCATCCTCATGGATGCTAGTCAGATTTGTTAACTACTGAGCCACGACAGGAACTCCCGTCTTATCTTCTTTATATTCCAACTTTTTGGTAATGCCTGTAAGACATGCCTTCCAGCTTACAGTCTGATATAACTCTTGGACTACGTAAAGAGGTAAGAACTACTCAGCCCCTGAGCCAAAACTGTGAACCTGCCTCTAGTTTTCCTTCTTATGTGAAGCATTTTTAGGTCTCCTTTAGCCTATAGCAATAACCCACACCTATCAAGAGCCCTACATGAGTTGTAAATCAGCTTCCCACAAGTTTTCTGTTGTTTCCTGATCCAAAGAGATATTTATCTTATATTAAAGCCTGACCACATTCTTTTTGGTTTTACATTTTATTTTTCATTGCTGGATATTTGAATGAAAGAATGTTATTGAAATGTGAAAATTTTGCAATGCCTCGACCAGAAATTCTTCCTTGGCCTGACAATTTCTTGTTCCAGTCTATCTTGGACACCTTCACCCTCTTCCCAGAACTTTAAAGGACATATTCTTAAGTCACAGTGCCAAAAAAACTACATTTTCTTTGAGTTGCTCCTACCCATCTTTCTCTTCTTGCCAGTAAACAGAAGCAACCATCTCAGGTTAGCCCTTGTCACCAAGCTTGGTGACTTATACTTGACTTAATCTCCTTTCCTGAACCTCCTAGCCGACACTCCAACTGATTATCCTGACCATTTGTTTCGAGAAGCCAAATAGTCCAGAAACCTTTAGACAAATAATTTCTTTGTATCATTAAATTGTAAAAAGTGTCATTCTACCAATTTTCCAGTAATTCCTTCCATTGTATCCTCTCCGAAGATGATGAGGTGAGGCATCTTGCTTCCCAGGCAGGGAAAAGGAACATTGAAATGAACCCAATTTGGAGGCAATTTCATTTGACTGGCTTGTTTGGAGAAGCCAATTTTCCAACACTTTTTTTCTTCTGCAGTGCTTCTCAGGCCAAGTGCAAATGATTTAACAGAGGGAGCCTATTTGCAATGTTAGTTGCTGCCATCTAGTGCCCTTTGTGAAGGAATAGTCTTTTAACTTTTCAAAGGGCAAAAAGAGAGCAATTGCCTGGACAGCGTATTTAAAGACAGATATTCCTTAACCCTTACCAGAACTGCAGATCCGAATAAAATGAGGCCAAAGATAGAATAATATATACTCATACTCTCAAAGAAAAACCAGGTCCTAGAATTGATGGATAGACTATCTGACATAGCTGAAAATATTTAAATAGCTGGCTTCTTCAGACTCAATTTTTCAACAATGCTCCACAAGCACATCCTCCGTGGTCTATTTTGATGTGTTCCTTTGTTGAGGCAAGGCAGTATGGAGGCCAGTGGATCCCACTCTAGGAAAGCATCAGAATCCCCTGGAGAGTTTTGAAAAATATATGTTCCAAACAAACAACTGATAAGCTAGACTTCGTTAAAATTAAGAACTTCTGTGGAAGACAATGTCAAGAGAAGGAGAAGAGAAAATAGATGGCAAGCAAGCATATAAAAAGATGTTCGACATGCTATGTCCTCAGGGAACTGTAAATTAAAACAACAGTGAAATACTACCACTCACCTATTAGAATGGCCAGGTCCAGAATACTGACAACGTCAAATACTGAAAAGAATGTAGAGCAACAGAAACTCTCATACATTGCTGGTAGGGATGTGAAGTGGTACAGGAAGGTTAGAAGACAGTTTGGCAGTTTCTTACAAAACCAAACATACTTTTACCATGCAATCTAGCAGTCACATTTCTTAGTATTTACCCAAATGAAAGGAAAACCCGTATTGACGCAAATATCTACATGCGAATTTTTATAGCAGCTTTATTTATAATGCCAAAATTTGGAAGCAGCCAATATGTCCTTCAGTAGGTGAATGGATAAATGAAGTATAATGTATCCAGATAATGGAGTATTACTCAATATTAAAAAGAAATGACTGATCGATTGTAAATTAACTCCACTTCAATGAAACTAAAAAAATGGAAAAAAATCAAATGGAAGTTTTAAAAATAAATAAATCTAACTATATATCAAGCTGTTTACACAACCACACTGGAGAAGGAATTATTTCCAGGGTCTGTAGAGAACTCTGTGTTTTAACAGTTTATTCTTAGCTGAATGTATTTTATAATCAAATAAAACTGCAAATAAGTCTTAAACTTAAAAAAAAAAAAGAAAGAAATGAGCTATCAAGCCAGAAAAAGACAGAGAGGAAAGAAATGCATATTGCTAAGTGAAAGAAACCAACTGGAAAAACTATATAGCATATGATTCCAACTACATGACATTCTGGAAAATGTAAAACTGTGGCTATAGTAAAAATATTAGTCGTTTCCAGGGATTTGGAGAGAGAGAGTCATGACTAGACAGAGCACAGAGAATTTTGGGAATGGAACAACAGCTCTCTATGTGATACTACAGTGATGACTATATGTCATTACACGTTTGTCCAAACCCAGATAATGTAGCCATGGACTTTCAGCAGTAATGATGCGTCAATGTAGGCTCATTGATTGTGAAAAATGCAGCACTCTGGTGAGGAATGTTGACAGTAGGAAGGTTGTGTGTGTTGGGGGGGGGGGGACAGGACATACATGGGAACCCTAATTTCCACTCAACTTTTTGCTATGACCTTAAATCTTCTTAAAAAACAGAGCTTATTAATTAGTCCGTACATGTAAATAAATTAAAATCTATGTACGTACATTTATACAAATTTACAGGTTTATATTTATAAATAGTATATATACACTATATATACATACATATGTACATACACTATATGTACATACATACATATACATATATATGTATATTACCTCCTGCCAGGACATATCCCAGACCTATTGAATCTCAATTCATAATGACTAGCCCAGAAATTTTTTTTTTTTTTGGCTTTCTTTTTAGGGCCACACCTATGGCATAGGGAGGTTCCCAGGCCAGGGCTACAGCTGCTGGCCTACACAGCTATAGCAATGCCAGATCTGAGCCATGTCTGCAATCTTTCCTGCAGTTCATGGCAACACAGGATCCTTAACCCACTGAGCAAGGCCAGGGTCAAACCTGCATCTTCATGGATACTAGTCGGGTTCATAACCCACTGAGCCACAATGGGAACTCCCATGAATTTTTTTTAATTCCAGGAGATTCTGCTGATAAACCAGGCTTAGAAACAAGTATGGAGAAAAGAACGTGAGGAGTTCCCACTGTGGTTCAGTGGAAACAAATCTGACTAGAATCCATGAGGATGCAGGTTCAATTCCTGGTCTCAATCAGTGTGTTAAGGATCATGTGTGGCCGTGAGCTGTGGTGTAGGTCGCAGATGTGGCTTGGATCTGGCGTTGCTGTGGCTGTGGCATAGGCTGGCAGCTGTAGCTCTGATTCAACCCCTAGACTGGGAACCTCCATATGCCACGGTGCGGCCCTAAAAAGACAAAGGGAAAAAAAATGAAAAGAACCTGGGATTTGGCAATGGAGAGACCTGACTCTGAATCCTAGAGTGGGCCCTTTCTAGCCATGCAAGCTCACACAAGTCATTAACCTCTGGGAAACAGAGAATCACTGTAATGGTCCATGGGGACGGGATCCAGGGGATAGCACAGACACTTCCTTATTCTCTCCTTGCCCCCTTCGGCCATTGCTGAGTCTTCCCTCCATGGTTGCCTGGACATCCCTTCCTCTTGGCCTCCCTCCCCCTTCCTTTTCTTCTCCATTCCTTCAGGGCTCTGACTTGATCAGCAGCTGCTTCCTGTGCCAGCCGGTCTCATTGCCCTGCATCTTTATGTTCGGGGGGCCTACAAACCAAGCCAACAGGCCAGCCTCTTTCTAACTAATACTGATTACCTCTCATCATCTCCCGGCTCAGTTATTATGCTAAACAACAACAAAATCACTTCCTCACCTGAGGAGAGACCAGACAGAGAAGCCCTTCCTTCCACAGGCAAATGGCCAGCACATACGCAGCCTAAAGAAGAGTTTTTCCCAGAGTTCCCATCATAGCTCAGTGGTTAATGAATCAGACTAGGAACCATGAGGTTGTGGGTTCAATCCCTGGCCTTGCTCAGTGGGTTAAAGATTCAGCATTGCCGTGAGCTCTGGTGTAGGTCGCAGATGCAGCTTGGATCCCACGTTGCTGTGGCTCTGGCATAGGCCAGCAGCTACAGCTCCAATTAGACCCCTAGCCTGGGGACCTCCATATGCCGCAGGAACAGCCCAAGCAATGGCAAAAAGATAAAAAAAAAAAAAAAAAGAGGAGTTCTTCCCCCTTTGCTTCTCTCTCTGTCTCCAGAACCTTGGCCCTTCCTTTCTTCTTTGCCAGGTCCTTTCTGCCAGAAAGGATCTTTGGCTGTTTTCCCTACAAAAGCTTAGGCCCAGCCTAGGGACCAGGAAATTGTTTCACAGGGAAGGAGCAGGACGCACCAGTCAAGCTCCCCATTATGAGAGCTAGGTGCACAGCATCCATTTCCATGGTCTCTCTCTTTCCCACCGGGTTACCTTGAAAGCCAAGTCTTCCAGGCCAACCCCTCGATAATGCAACAAATTAGACCACAATGGAAAATACTTTCAAAATATATTGGGATTTGCCTGTAGTGCTGGACTAAGGCGGGGGTGGTGCTCAGACGGTTTGCTGCAGCACAGTATCCTCCTGGTTTGCCTTCTGCTTCTCAAGCCAATGCTTCATAGTCTCCTTGGCCAGCTCATCCCCATCCACCAGCCTCTCAGTGATGGAGCACCTCAAGTCCTTGGTCCTTGGCCCGCTCTTCCCATTCTTGACCTCATTCATCCCATAGTTTCAGTCATTCTCTACCCAGGGTTGATTCCCAAACCTGCAGCTCCAGGGCAGACCTCTCCTCCACATTCCATCCACACCTGGCCCTCTTCCAGAATCCCCATCTCAGGAGATGACAGTGTTACCCATTCCATGTATCTGAATATCATCTGGACACTTCACTCAGCTTCAGGAACCATCCCAAATCTTGCTTGGTCCATTTTAAATATTTGTAGACCCATCACCCTCCCCCCATCATCTTTGTCCTCCTAACTGCTCGCCCACATCCATAACTGCTTGCTCTTTTTCAGTCCAGTTCCCACAAACAGCTAGAGTGATCATTTCCTTTAAAGTCAATGTAGTTATATCAATATGTTGCTTAAAGTGTGTCAATGGCTACTCACTGTTCTAAAAGAGTTGTCTTCAAAAGGTCCATCAGCCAGCCTGAGCTGGCCCCTCCCTGCCTCTCCAGCCTGTTTGAGCCACTCTTTCTCTCACTCTCAAGTGCAGCCCATTGACTTCTTGCTGTTCCTCCAAAAGATCATGTTCTTTCCTGACTCCGGGATATTGCTCATGTGGCTCTCTCTGCCTGGACACCTTAATACCCTGAAATCTCTGCATCTTCCAACTTCTGCTGAAAAGTTACTTCCCCAGGAAATTTTCTTGGGCTGCCTGCTTACCCCTCTGCCCTTAAATTAGTTTCCTGGGGCTGCAATAACACAGTATAACAATCTACATGTCTTAAAACAACAGAAATGTGTCATCTCACAGTTCTAGAAGCTCGAAGTCCAAAATTAAGGTATTGGCTAGGTGCGTTCCCTCTGAGGGCTACATGGAAAAGTCTGTGAAGACTAGCCTTTTTCTCCCAAGCCTACTCATCCACTTGCTGGCACACAAGTATGGAATGTAAAGTCATCAGAGATAAGTAGGGCTGGAGGCAGATCTGCCAGTTCATCAAATGCTGCATAGTCTTTGTGACCTCTTAAAACTCTAGCATCATCTCCTCCATAAAGCCAAGCCCCTGCTGGAAAAATCCCTATCTGAGGTTTATTAGCACATGACACTTCCATGTTCAATGTGCCTCATAAGTACAAGTGAGTGATTAGTACTAAGGAGGCTGAGGAAACTTCTCTGGAAATTTTAAAAACAGGTCATTTTCCTAAGGATCTGAATAGTTTAGCTGGGAAATTAAGGGATAAACTTTATTCTGCCTCTTTCATTGCTAATATTCTAAGACCCTTGTTGTTTAATAACTGTGGATGTGGTCCTTTGATGTAGACAGACATGGTCTCTAGTCCTTTAACTGCCTGACCAATATTTAGATGAATGAGTCACTGCCAACAGTGCAGTGGAAGACTAAGGAACCCAGACAGGTTGAAAAGCCTTTTGCACAGTCATTACTAACCCTGTCGAAACTGCCTTCCCTGTGTGCTCTCAGAAATATGTTCGGAGTAATAAGGTAGTTTAATGTCTGGCTTTTATGTTTCATCATCTCATGGCATGAGGAATGCTGAATGCTTTAAATGTTGGACTTCTAGAAGCTTGAACCCATTGACCTGCCACAAGTAATGACTTCTGAAAGACTCCTGAGCCAGCAAGAAGCTGCGAGGACTCAAAAGGCAAAGGTGAGAGGCAGCAAAACCTGGAGAGGGTGGGCAACTGCAGGCAGCCTTTTCATAAACTCCCTGCGCAGAAGACTTGAAAGGCAAAGCAAACTATCATGTCATTCAGAGCTAGAACTTTCCAAAACTAGTCATTCTCTCCTGGGTCTCCCTCAAACTGGTGATTATTTTTGCCTCTCAGATGAATGCCAAGCCCTTCTCTGCCACCTGGTGAAAACAAGGAGATGTAGAGGAGAGAGAGGACTTTTATTTGGAAATTGGTGATTCTATAAGTGTTCAGATTTGTGAAAACTGCAGCATAACTCTCCCTGTTCATTCTTTCCCTCAGTTTAAAACTTATTCTTTGTTCTCAGCTCCCAGGGGAAGGAAGTCATATCTATAAGTGATTCCTGGCTTCTTGACCACAACCTCCCCAAAAAGTCACCCTGGAAAGGGTCTTCTGTAGAGCTTTTTCCTTTTATAATCTTGTCACACTCTACTGAGAAAAATCCCTTCACGTGGGAAAAAAAAAAAAACTGACATAGGAGTAGATTTTCCACACTTTCCGGGCTCATTTCAGTGTCATCTAGATGCTGTTATGTTTGGCTGGCTGATTTGATAAAAGATGTCCAGGTACTTGTAGATTCTCAAGGCCATGCTTTTGATGGTGACAGCGCTCACAGGTTCCTGAGGTTCATGTCAGCCAACATAATCACTGTCCACAAGGCAACATAAAAGGGACCACTGATCACATCTGGCTGCCATGTCTCTTCCCTTCCAAGCCACAGCAAGTGATGAATGAGTGTGTATTTACCCCTGGCTGCCATCAATCACTGTCCATATTGTCCCACTGGAGGTTATGATGCACTGGGGGAGATCACTCAAGTCACAAATAATCCACTTTAAATCCTTCCTATACTACTCAGCCATAAAAAAGAACAAAATAATGCCATTGGCCGCAACACGGATCCAACTGGAGAGTATCATACTAGGTGAAGTAAGACAGAGAAGAACAAATAGTCAAATGATACCACTTATATTTGAAATCTAGATTATGGCACAAATGAACCGATCCATGAAACAAACAGACAGACATAGAAAACAGACTGGTTGTTGCCAAGGGGGAAGAAGAGGGATGGATGGGGAATTGGGGGTTGGTAGATGCAAATGATTACATTTAGAATGGATAAGCAATGAGGTCCTACTGTATAGCACAGGGAACTATGTCCAGTCTCTTAGGATAGATTATGACTGAAAATAATATAATAGAGACAGAGAGAGAATGTGTGTGTGTGTGTGTGTGTATGACTGGGTCACTTTGCTGTGCATTGGAAATTATCAGAACACTGCATATCGACTATAATAAAAAAATTCTTCCTAAACTGCAGTGTACAGGGTTTATCTTGGAATATGGGTATAGCTACCATTTACAGAAATAGTTTCCATTTCACCATTCAATGGCTCCCCTCTAATTTTATAACCAGACAATTACTCAATGGCATAAGAGACAGGAAGAGAGAAGCATGTCTCATCCAACCAGAATACATTTCTGGGAAGAGTTACATCATCTGTCAACAGGGGAAGGGATATCTTGACATCACTATGAGATGCAGGAAGATATTTCAAGGTTTGCAGAGCTCTCTGGGAACCTTAGAGACAACATGATACACATAGCAAACTTCCACTTCATTCACTGGTAGCTGGGCTATGGACTTGTCAGGGAGCTGCAGTGACCCACTGTTGACATCACAAAAGATGTCTATGGATTATGATCACTGATTGATTAAGAGCTTGCTCTGTTCCGAAAAGGATTTCAAGTTGTGGATTGCAGAGGCCGACACTAACTCCCCCATGCTAACGAGTGTGTCATCTTTCATAGCAGGAACTGGAAAAGAAAATGCAAATTCCCATGTACCCTTCTGGGAAAAGACAATATTTACATAAGATGCAAATGCTGGAAATGAACCACAAAAGACAAGAGGTAACTATGAGGAGGAAGAGAGTGTCATATTTACCAAATTTACTCTACAGAACAGCTGCCCTGGCACATGAATATAATTAAACATTCATCTCCAGTCTTTACCTGGCATTTTAAATTCAGTCACTGGAGCCAAAGTTTCAACTACTGGACTTGAAACAGCAAGACCCTTTCTGTTACCAACACTGCTGAGTCTTTTCTCTGTGTTCAGCCCTCTCAAGGATCTATCTGTGTCTCAAGTCTCTCTCTTTTTTTTCCCAGGGCTGCAAGGGCAGCATATGGAAGTTCCCAGGCTAGGGGTTGAGTCAGAGCTGCAGCTGCCGGCCTATGCCACAGCCACAGCAATGTGGAATACAGGCTGTATCTTTGACCTATACCACAGCTCATGGCAACACTAGATCCTTAACATGCTGAGGAAGGCCAGGGATGGAACCTGCATCCTCGTGGATACTAGTCAGGTTCATTAACCACTGAGCCACAAGAGGAACTCCTGAGTCTCTCTCTCTCTCTTTTTTTTTTTTTTTTTAATTGTTGCTTCCGTGACATTCTGGCTCCAGTAGGAAAATGCGGTTAGACCATTTTTCTTGGTTTAATAAAAACAGAAGGGGATGAGTTGGTCTTTATTTTGATACCCAAGCACCTCTCTATAGTTTGTGCCATAGAATCATCCTACAAGCAAGATCTCTTGTAGCGAACCCCTTTACAGTAATGTCTCCTGTAGATGTCATATTCCAAATTCCTCACACTAGTGAATAAGCCTGAAGTCACTTGCACAATTCCAAACACATCAGCTAGATTTATGATTTACCAGCTAGCCTGCAGAGAAATGGTTTTACAAAGGTCCTCATCTTTTCAAAACCATAAGCATGCTGCCCTTTCTCCTAACAAACCTGCACATGAAGGAAATTGTCGTATCACCTAAAAGGAAAAAGTTACAGGGAAAAAACGTATTCTCTTTAGAGGATCACAGATGTCAAACACATGATTTGCAAAGTGGCTGATCTGTTGACCTATTCTGGTGAAAGTAACTTGGGGAGAGAACTCTAATGTTTATAGCTGGTCCATTTCAGGTCCAAGTGGAACTGAAGAAAAGTCTTCACAAGGAGGCAAAAATTAATAAGCAGAGACAGAGGGACCACAAAACCAAGAAAATCCTTCAAAGCATCCCAAGAAATGATGACGGTGACTCTCTAATCTCGTTGCCTGATGAAACCTTGAACAGAAGTCCAGGTAAGTCATGTAATAAAATAAATTATTTCATGTGTTTTAAAAACTTCATCAAATACACTTCTGAGGTAGAGTGGGGAAGGACAGAGCCGTCCTTGGGCTCCTGCTGAGATTTTCCTTCCTAGAATATAATGGGCATGCTGTCATGTAATTCTGGATGGCAGAAGCTTCTGCGCTATGGTAAGACATCTTTCTTCAGAAATATACTATTCAGAGTTCCTGTCGTGGCTCAATGGTTAACAAACCCAACTAGCATCCATGAAGACGCAGTTTCCATCCCTGCCCTTACTCAGTGGGAGAAGGATCTGGCGTTGCCATGAGCTGTGGTGTGGGTCGCAGACACGGCTCAGATCCCGTGTGGCTGTGGCTGTGGTGTAGGCCAGCAGCTGTAGCTCTGATTTGACCCCTAGCCTGGGAACCTCCACATGCCACAGGTATAGCCCTAAAAGACAAAAAGCCAAAAAAAAAAAGAAAGAAAGAAAGAAATATACTGTACTTTACATGCATGACGGCAATCCGGCACCCTTCTTATGAGGAGAAAAGGCAGAAGAGCTTCATCTTACAGTTAAAGAGAATGAAGCACCTGGAGATATTAAACAGCAAAGTGGCATTGAGCAGTTTGGTGCTGCATATAGACACTCTCCCCTCCTGCACTTTCCTCTGCAGCCCTCTGCACATTCGGAATGTCTAAAAGTAAATGTGGCATCGCTGCCCTGTCCAGGCTTACTCATGCTGCCTCTGCTGCCACTGTGCATGTGTTCCCCACACTCTGTGTCACTCAGGTGCCAGAGACCCAGCACCTTCCCACCCCTGTGGCTCCCTCTTCTGGCAGATGGTCAGACACAGTCTCCTTGATGTCACCTAGAGCTGAACTCTGCCCCCTCTCTCCTCATGCCCTTAGGTGGTCATGTCACCTCGAAGCTATTGCCACAACCTCCTGACCGCCCTCCTCCCTCAGGTTCTACCCTCCTTCTATCAACCCTCCACCCTCAGGGGTCCTCTATGGGGACCACCAGCACCAGCCTTACCAGGGAACCAGTCAGGGCTCCAGCCAGAGTGAAAGAAGCAGAAACCACAGGAGTGGGGCCCAGCCATCTGAGTTTAACAACCCTCACTCGCCATGATCCCAATGCCCCTAAAGTTGAAGAACCACTGCTCTACGTGGTCATCAAATTGTTGTCCACAGACCAGCAGCATCTGTCTCACGTGGGAGTTTATCAGAAATGCAGGATTTCAGGCCCCACCCAAGACCTACTGAATCAGGAGACCTGCATTTTATCAAAATCCCAAGATGATTCTCAAGCACAGTAGTGTCCTAAAAGCACTGCACTAATACGAGAATAATCTCATGAAATGCAAATCTGACCTTATCACTCTCTTGCTTAAAAAAAAAAAAAAAAATCCTCCAGTGAGTCTCCATCAGCCTGAGGACCAAGTCTAAACTTCTTACCATAAACTCTAAAAGCCTTCACAATCCAGCCTCTGCCCACCTTCCTGGCTTCATCTCCTGCCTTTACCACACACAGCCACCACACTGCAGCCAGGCCAGGTTGCCTGGTGGTCTCAGACCACTCTGTGATTTCCAATAGACATTTGTGTTCACAAACTCTGTGCTATGTCACCCCAACCCCAATTAGAGTCCCATTAAATTTTCCCTGTCTGGACTCCCCTCAGAGAAAACCCACCACTGCAAATGTATAATACTGTTTTGCTGTGCCGTGGGCCAAAATCCCAACAGCAAGACTGACCACTGAGAGATCTACAGAAATGCTGGCCAAGTGTCTGTAGGGCTTGTGCTTCTCAGATGCAAAGACACCAGCTGAAAGAGACACTGCCCCTGCTCAGAGGAACGAGATGGTTAATCAATAAGTGAATTAAATAAGAAAAGGCTGAACAATTGAAAATCTACTAGGGGCATCTATTTAACCTTTACTCTTGAGCCCCAGAATGAAATCTGCTGTGCAGTCACATAGATAAACAACTTTTACCATTTAAAAAACTATTGGCAAAACAACCAAGCAAAGTGCCTCAGCTAAAATTAGACACAGAGAGTCATTGCTTGAGGTCAGGCCAAAAAAACCAAGATTGGTGAAGTGTTTGCAAGTTCAGGGGGGCAGGTGCTGGGCAGGAGAAGCAGTGTGGCTCATGGAGAAGGAGGTTCTGCTCTGCTGATACTTTTTAAAGTTGCTTTATTTCATTTCAGCTAAGATTTATCAAGAGCTTGCTCTAGAACTAGGCAGCATGGTCCACCCTTAACATGAATTATCACTTTTTTTTTTTTTTGTCCTTTTAGGGCTGCAAGTGCAGCATATGGAAGTTACCAGGCTAGGGGTCGATCAGAGCTACAGCTGCCAGCCTACACCACAGCCACAGCAACACGGGATCCAAACCACATCTGCGACCTAAGCCACAGCTCTCCACAACACTGAATCCTTAACCCTTTGAGCGGAGCCAGGGATCAGACCCAAGTTCTTATGTATACTCGTCGGGTTCACTACCACTGAGTCACAATGGGAATTCCCATGAATTATCACATTTAAGCCTTACACAACCCTATAAGGTAGGAGTTACTATTAGCCCCCAGGTGACAGAGTCAGGATACAAGGCCAGGTCTTTCTGACTCCAAAGGGTGCTTTTGCACCCACCTCCTCATGTAGACTCAGCAGGACTCCAGTGCCTCAGAGCTCTGTCCTGGACAACCTTGAGAATGTCTGTAAATGTAGAGCTGAGGACCCTTCAACCCTCTCTCTCAGAAAGCTTCCCACTGCCAAGCCAGAGACCTCAGCACTCCATAGGCATGTGCTCAAGGAATGATTCCTTTCAGCTTCTTCTCAAGTAGCATCGTTGATTTCTTTCTGTCTTCCAAAAGCACCTCACTTTGCTTTCTCATAGATGTGGAACGTAGCCAAGACCATAAGCCTCCGTGAGTGTTCTGCTAGTTGGGTTCTGGTGATTAAGGTTCTCCCTACCTGGAGTCTCCTATTTAAGGCTATATGTGTCCATTCTTGTTTCCTCTTTTGGAAGCTAGGATGAGAGTTTCATGTCTTTTGTGCAACAAAATCACTCCGTGTTTTCTGCTCCCTATTTAAAACGGCACACCTTACACATATGTGCATAATGAATTATATCTATTATGTATACATCTGTACATAATCAATTACATACATCATAATATATGATGACACATAACTTACACAGTAAACATCACTCTTCAAAGCAAGTAATTTTACGAGGTTTTATTTTGTTGCTTTTTAGGGCCGCACTCATGGCATATGGAGGTTCCCAGGCTAGGGATCAAATCAGAGCTGCAGCTGCCAGCCTACGCCACAGACACAGCAACATGGGATACGAGCCATGTCTGCGACCTACACTACAGCTCACGGCAACATCGGATCCTTAACCCACTGAGCGAGGCCAGGGATCAAACCCGCAACCTCATGGTTCCTATTCAGATTTGTTTCTGCTATGCCACAATGGGAACTCCAATTCTACGAGTTTTAACATGTTGCTGCAGTTCCTACCCTTTCCAGAAGCCTAGTGAGTAGAAAAAGGACGACTTGGAATCAAAGTCCTTTATTTGAACCGTGACAGTACATTTACTAAATTGAAGTTCCATGGGAGCCAGAATCTTTTCTTGTTCCTACCACAGTGCCTGGTATACAGTAGCCTCTCAGTAAATATTAGCTGCATATTTCTTCATATAGCTTTATTTGAGAGAGAGAGAGAGATTATAGATAACTTCCAGCTGTCTAACCTCTCCAAATTTATTCCCACATCTGTAAATGGGAATAAAGCTTTGTGTCCATTATGCAGAATTTATGTAAACTTTAAATAATATGCATAGGGAGTTCCCATTGTGACTTGCGAGTTAAGAACACAGATAGTATCCAGGAGGATGTGGTGTGACCCTGGCCTCACTCAGCAGGTTAAGGATCCAGGGTTGCTGCAAGCTTCAGTGTAGGGTGCAGACTCAGCTTGAATCTGGTATTGCTATGGCTGTGGCATAGGCTGGCAGCTGCTGCTCTAATTCAACCCCTAGACTGGGAACTACCATATGCTGCCAGTATGGTCCTTTTTTTTTTTAAGTACCACATGGATAGGGACAAAACTGGGGAAATACAGAACTGAGGGCTTATAATGAAAATAACTACATGCTTTAGGAGAAGTGTCACTCTAGGTATGTCATTTAAAGGTCACCTTCACAATTCTGGTTATTTGTACTATTATTTACTTAGTATTTTCCTTTAAGGTATCTTGTTTTCTTTTTAAAATTTAGCCGTCTGTGAATTAACTGTTAAATTATGGGTTTGATACAGTGGCAATACATTTTCCTAAAACACATGCCATAAAATATATAACCATCAAAGATTTTTAATGCTTTGTATGATCTTTGTACTACTTAAAATCACGCCATATTTTTCACCCACTGGCCTCTGTTTCTCTCCTCTCTCCCCAAATTAATTTTGCAGGAGATACATTTTCCTCTACTCTGCTCACCCAAAACAAATTTAGGTTTTAAGGGTTATATTGTTCACTTTTTAAGTCTAGCCACCATAAAGAAACAAACAGATATTTATCAAAATGTAACAAGTAATAAGATAGCTAGCATGGAAGTTCTCAAACTTTTTTTGTGTGTGTGTGCATATGGAGGTTCCCAGGCTAGGGGTCTAATCAGAGCTAAAGCTGCTGACCTACACAAAAGCCACAACATTGCAGGATCCAAGCCGCATCTGCAACCTACACCACAGCTCATGGCAATGCTGGATCCTTAACCCACTGATCAAGGTCAGGGATCAAATCCACAACCTCATGGTTTCTAGTTGGAGTCATTTCCACTGAGTCACAATAGGAACTCCTAGAAGTTCTCAAACTTTAATGCTTTGTATATAAAACTTTGTATGTAATGCTTTGTGAGTAACTAAGGGATTTTCAAAGATAAAACTGAACATGTGAATTTTGCCTCACACACTAAATTTAGACCTGAATTATCATAACACCAGGAGTGTTGCGAGACTCAAGCTATTGTTAATATTACATTAGAGCCCACCATTAACAAACGTTCTCTTCCTATTTCAAAGTTGCTGCCTCTAGTCAGCAGAAAATCCTGTTCTCCATGTGAGTGATGTTTCTAAAATAGATCAGGCTCATTTGTAGAGCAGAGAAGATTGGCACTCCCTGAGTCCAATGAATGAAGCCTTTCCCAGGTCCTAGTTACCAACACTTCCCGCCTCCCAAAATTTTTTGACGATTCACTGTTCATTCCTGTATTCATTTACTCATTGAACATTTACTGAATGGGTAGATGTGGTACTTACACAGTAGCACAGACAATGAACAAAGGAAAGTCCAATGAGAATATAACTGGGAGACCTCCTAATCTGAGGAGCTCGAAGGTTTCTGTGAGGAAGAGATATCTGAGCTGAGACAGGAAGGAGCTGGATGAAGGGGGGATGTGAGCTCATGAATGTGAGAAATGGAGTCCTAGAACATCCAAAACTGTGGCTGATAAGAGCACGTGCAGAAGCTCTTGAGTGGGAAGGAGCCTGACAGATTCTAGACATCAGATGGAGAAGAAAAGGTCAGATAGAGAGTGATCAGTGATGGTTCTGGGGGCGTAGTCAGGGTCCAGGGCACACAGTCTTGTAAATCAGGTCAAATAAAGACTTTGACTTCAGTCTTAAGATCAATGGAAAGCCACTGAAAGGGCAGGTAAGTGAACTCTTAGGTTGATATTTTAAATATCACTCTGCACTGTGGAGAATAATGGGAAATGAATGGAAGCGGATGTGGGGAGACAAGTTCTAAATACATAGCAGGTTTTTAAGAGAGAGGTGGTGTCTAGACCAGGAGAGAGGGTGACAGTGAGGAGGGAGGGGAGGCAGATACAAGCTTATTTAGAGGAAGAATTGGCAGAACCTGATGATGAATTGAGTGGCATGGAGGAAGTGAGGAGGCCAGGAGGATTCTTGGGTTTCTCCTGAAGAACTAGAAAGATGATCGGGCCAAGATAGGTGTGTGGGCTGGATGAGGGTAACTGGGAAAAGAGGCAGGTTTGAGAAAGAGAAGGTGGAGCTGACTTATTGCCAGGAGACATCAAAGGGGAAGTGTCTAATTATTTACATTTTTAAAAAAAACAGCTCAGGAGAAAGAGGCATAAATTAACTATAGTTTTTTGTGGGGTTTTTTGTTTTTGTTTTTTGGTCAGTACTGTGTAAACAGAGCTTGATTTTCTTTTATAACAGTGTGCAAATTCAGATATCAAGGGCTTAAAAAAATGCCATAAGATTTGATAAACAATTATCGTTAAGACAACTTCCAGAAAGTTATGGCTGATTCTGTCAGATTGAAGAGAAAACCTGGACTTGACCCAGGATGATTTTCCAAGCTTGTTCATGGTCGTTAAGATTTTTTCTTAAAAGCCACCTTCCTTGAATAAAGCCATGTTGTTCTGAAGTGCATTCTAAAAGGGCCTCGGATACTACCTAAATAAAAAGCTGAAGTGAAGATATAATGCATAAAATTCCACACCAAAAAATAAGTTAAATCTCTTCCCCCAAAAATAGACATTTTGAGCTCCCTCCTTCTGTAGGTCTGGGGTGTGACCCAGGCATCTGTTTCTCTAAAATTCTCTGTAGGTAATTCTGATATTAAGTCAGAGCTTATATGCAGCTTAGGCAAGGTGTACAATATATGCCTAGCACATAGTAGCTGTTCAATAAGTAGCTCGACAACATCACCTGTGCAAAATTCTTGCCAAAAATATTTCTCCTTAATCACAAGGAAACAGAGAAGCCCAAATTAAGTGTCATTCTACCATAAATTAACCTGGATTCTTTAAAATGTCAGTGTTAGGAAAAAAGAAGATAATGAAGGTGGAGGAGGAGGAAGAGAGTCAATAAGGGAGTGGAGGGAGGAAAGAAAGAGGAAGTGGGGAGAAATGGAGGAGGAAGAGGAAGGAAGGGAGAGAGGGAAGGAAGAAAGGAAGGAGAAGGGTAGAAAGAAGAAAATGATAGTGGAGTGTTCTTGAATTAAAGGAGACTAAGAGACCAGAAAAGGAAATTCAACTTATGATCCTAAATTGGATCCTGGATCTAAAAAATTGAACATGAGGTGGGATCCAGATGGTGGAGGGATAAGACGTGATGCTCACCTTCTCCCACAAACACATCAAAAAACCACCTACATGTAGGACAATCACATAGAACATCTACTGAATGTTGGCAGAAGAACTCAGACCTCCGAAAAAGGTAAGAAACCCTCCACATAACTGGGTAGCATGAAATGAAAAAAGAAGAGAAGAGGAAAAAAGGGAATCAGGACAAGACCAACACTCCTGAGAGGGAGCTGTGAAAGAGGAAGGCAATCTGCACCCTGGGAGGCCACCCAACTGATGAGATCAGCCTGAAGAGAACAGGAACCTCAAAGCCTCGGAGGAAAACACAGCAGCCAGTCAGAGGGGGGCAAAGCAGAGAGAGAGCCACACAGACCATTGGTACCACCACCCAGTGCACCACAACCTGAGACACTCGGGTGGGAGCTGGGCACTGAGACTCAGATCTTGGAGGTCTTTTCCAAAAAGAAGACTAGGGCTGGCTGTGTGGAGACAGCCTGAGGGGATAGGGAGTGGTGCGCCAAGGGCTGGGGAGCAGTGTGCCACAGCCAAGGGAATATAGGAGGAGGTTTGGCCCACAGGAAAAGCAGGGTGCCACTGCTGGGGAGGGCGAGAGGAGGAAGGGTGGGACCTCCATAGGAACATCTATCTTTCTCTGCACATGGGTGGGCTCTCAGGTGGTGGGGCACCTCTTGTGCAGGTGGAGGTGGGGAAGTGCAAACCACCACAGCCATCTCAGATTCCTGAGGTGGGCATGGCCCACTACTACTAAAGGTTCTGTGAACAGGCACTATCTGTAGCCCCAATCACCTCAGGAGTCATCACCACAGTGGAGGGCCCTACAGCTGAGTGCCATGTGTTGCCCTCAACCCCCTGAGAAGGTGCACAGCCTGCTGCTGCCACTGCCAAAGGCTTTGGGCACCCTCCCTGAGGGTCAGTGCCACTTCCCAGTGCCCTGCAGCCAGGAGCAGTCTGCACCCCACCTCCCCATAGGTCCTCCTCACTGTCACAGGCACAGCAAACAGGCACTGGCTACAGGCCTTGCCCATTGCCTCCATCCCCTGGAAGCACACATAGGCCATACACCAGCACACCCCTATCAAGGGGATAACAGCCTGCATACACTGAGGGAAGAGTGCTTCTAGCAAGCATCCAAACCACAAGCTGTTCTCACACATACACACACACAAAAAAAATACAGTAAGCCCTCACAAGCCATCCAAGAATCCAAGACACTCCTGTATAAAAATAGTCCTCTAAGACTATAGTAGATAATTGTGTCCCCTAAACTCACAGAATAAGAATAATATAAGCAAAATGAGGAAGTACAGAAAAAATTCCCAGTTAAAAAAACAGGAGAATTCCCCTGAAGGAACAAACAATGAGACAGACCTCTGTAGTCTAACAGAAACTGACTTCAAAAAGGAGGTGATAAAAATACTGGCGGAATGAAGAATGGATATCAACAGTAAGACAGGTTATTATTTTTTTAATTTTTCTTATTACTCAACGAATTTATTACATTTATAGTTGTACAATGATCATCACAATCAAAACAGATTGTTTTAAAAAGGAACTAGAAACTATAAGACAGAGCTAAGAAAAATTAGAAAATTCATTTGGAGGGATGAAAACTGGGGCAAAGTCATCAAATAGCAGAATGAATAATGCAGAGGAACAAGTCAGTCACTTGGAAGATAGAATAATGGAAATCACCTAATCAGGACAGCAGACAGGAAAACCAAATAAAAGAAATGAAAGCAGTATAAAAGATCTGTAGGATAATACAAAGTGTACCAATCTACACATAACAGGGGTTCCAGAAAGAAAAGAAAAAGAAATGGGGACTGAAAAATATATTTGAAGAAATTATGGCTGAAAACTTTCCATATCATTCCAAATCTTAAGAAGGAATCAGATATTCAGATACAGGAAGCACAGGGGGCCCCAAACAAGTTGAACCCAAACAGACTTACACCAAGAAAAATTATTTTATTAAAAATGGCAAAAATTAAAGGACAGGATTCTAAAGGCAGCAAGAGGAAAACAAAGAGTTAATTATAAGGGAACCCACGCAAAAGATGCAGAAGAGCCAAAGACATCTTGAGAAAGAAAAGTGGAGCTGGAGGAATCAGGCTCCCTGACTTCAGACTATGCTACAAAGCTACAGTCATCAAAACCATATGATACTGGCACAAAGATAGAAATATAGATCAGTGGAACAGGATAGAAAGCCCAGAATGAAACCCACACACCTACAGTCAATTAACCTATGACAAAGGAGGCAAGAATATACAATGGAGAAAGGACAGCTTGTTCAACAAGTGGTGCTGGGAAAACTGGACAGCCACATGGAAAAGAATGAAATTAGAACACTCCCTAACACCATACACAAAAATAAACTCCAAATGGATTAAAGACCTAGATATAAAACCAGACACTATCAAACTTAGAGGAAAACATAGGCCAAACACTTTCCAACATAAACCACAGCAACATCTTCTCAGATCCTCCTCTTAGAGTAATGACAGTAACAACAAAAATAAATGAATGGGACTTAATTAAACTTAAAAGTTTATGCACAGAAAAGGAAATCCTAAACAAAATGAAAAAACCCACAGAATGGAAGAAAATCTTTGCAAATGTATCAACTGACAAGGGATTCATCTCCAAAATTTATAAACACATTCTGCAGCCCAATACCAAAAAAACAAACAACCCCATCCAAAAATGGGCAGAAGATCTAAACAGACAAGTCTCCAAAGAAGACATATGGATGGCCAAAAAACACATGAAAAGATGTTCAACATCTCTCATTATTAGAGAAATTCACATCAAAACCATGATGAGGCACCCCCTTACACCAGCCAGAATGGCCATCATCCAAAAGTCTACAAACGATAAGTGCTGGAGAGGGTGTGGAGAAAAAGGAACCCTAGTACACTGTTGGCGAGATTGCAAATTGGTGCAACCACTGTGGAAAGCAGTATGGAGATTCCTCAGAAAACTAAACATAGAACTACCATTTTATCTAGCAATCCCACTCCTGGGCATCTATCCAGAGAAAACCATGACTCGCAAAGACACATGTACTCCAATGTTCATTGCAGCACTATTTGCAATAGCCAAGACATGGAAACAACCTAAATGTCCATCGACAGAGGAGTGGATAAAGAAGATGTGGTACATATACACAGTGGAATATTACTCAGCCATTAAAAGGAATGAAATACCGGCATTTTTAGCAACATGGATGGACCTAGAAATTATCATGCTAAGTGAAGTCTGACAATGAAACACCAACATCAAATGCTATCACTGACATGTGGAATCTGAAAAAAGGACAGACTGACCTTCTTTGCAGAACAGATGCTGACTCACAGACTTTGAAAAACTTATGGTTTCCAAAGGAGATAGTTTGGGGGATGGGGGGGATGCGCTGGGAGTGTGGAATGGAAATTCTATAAAATTGGATGGTGATGATCATTGTACAACTACAAATGTAATAAATTCACTGAGTAATAATTTTTTTTAATTATAAGGGAACCCTCATAAGGCTATCAGTTGATTTATCTACAGAAACACTATAGGGAAGAAGAGAGTGGCAAGATATTTTCAAAGTGCTAGAAGGGAAAAATTTGCAACCTAGAATATTCTACTCAGAAAGATTATCATTAAAAATAGAAATTAAAAAAAGAATTTCTCGCACAAATAAAAAGAACACAGCAACACTAAATCCAATCTAAAAAAAATGTTGAAAGGTCTCCTCTAAATAAGAAAGAAGTAAATAGTTATAGGATAGAGGAAATCATGATTGGAAAGGATAGAGGAAATCATGATTAGAAAGTAATCACTTAAATAAGCCAGTGTACAAATCAAAAAGAAAAAAAAAATTTGTGAAAGTGTTGATAAACACAAGGAACAGCAAAAGGATAATCATGAAGATGTAAAAAAGGATATCAAAATCATAAAATGTGGGGAAAGAGAGTAAGAAAATCTAGACCCTTTCTTTTAGAATGTGTTTTAGCCTATATGAATATTAGTCTAAGGCAAGCAGATATAGGAAGGGGTTAATGTATGAGAAAAAAAAAGGCAGCCACACATCAAAAACAAACAACACATTCACAAAAACCAAAAAGAAGACACAAGCATAAAATAAAATCATCCAACTAAAAAAAGAGAAAGGAACAAAGGAGAAACAAGGAATCAACTGGAAAACAAGGTTTAAAATGGCAATAAATATGTATTTATCAAGAATTACCTTAAATGTCAATGGACTGAATGCTCCAATCAAAAGACATATACTGACATATAAAGATTGGATTAAAAAACACAAGAACCTACAATATGCTGCCTATAAGAGACTAACCTTAGGGCAAAGAACACATATAAATTGAAAGTGAAGGGCTAGAGAAAGGTCTTTCATGGAAATGGAAATGACAGGAAAGCAAGAGTCACAATACTCCTATCAGACAAAATAGACTTTAAAACAATGTTCATAAACAAATATAAAGAAGGACACTTTTTAATGATAAAATGATCAGTTCAAGAAGAGATATTACACTTGTCAATATACATGCCCCTAATATATGAGCACATAAGTACATATAACAAATACTAACAGACATAAAAGGAGAAATTGATGGGAATACAATAACAGTAGAAGATTTAACACCTTACTCACATCAATGAAGAGATCTTCAAAACAGAAAATCAGAAAGCCAACAGATATCCTAAATGACACAATAGAACAGTAAGAATTTATATTTTCAGGACACTACATCCAAAAAAGTCAGAATATATATTCCTTTCAGGTGCACATGGAACATTCTCTAGGACCAACCACATACTGAGGCACAAAACTAACCTCAACAAATTTAATAGTGTAGAGAACATTTCAAGCATCTTCTCTAACCACTATGGCATAAAACTAGAAATCAACCACAGGAAAAGAAATGAGAAAAAAATGACAAATAGAGAAAAAAATTAAAAATACCTCAATACAAATGATAATGAAAACACAACCATACAAAATCTATGGGATGCTGCAAAGTAGTTCTTAGAATGAAGTTCATAGCAATACAGGCCTTCCTCAAAAAAACAAGAAAAATCAAGTTCCTCTTGTGGCTCAGTAGGTTAAGAACCTGACATAGTGTCCACTAAGATGTACATTTGATCCCTGGCCTCCCTGTGTGGGTTAAGGATCTGGCATTGATGCAAGCTGCAGCATAGGTCACAGATGTGGCACATATTGAGTGTTGCTATGGTGTACGCTGGCACCTGCAGCTCCAATTCAACCCCTAGCCTGGGAACTTCCATATGCTGCAGGTGTGGCAAGAAAGAAAGAAAAAGAAAGAAAGAAAGAAGAAAGAAAGAAAGAAAGAAGAAAGAAAGAAAGAAAGAGAAAGAAAGAAGAAAGGAAAGAGAGAGAGAGAAAGAAAAAAGAAAGAAAGAAGAAAGAGACGAAGACGAGAAGAGACGAGACACAGAGAGAGAAGGAGAGATAAGAGAGAGAGAGAGACAGATAGAGTAGAGAGAGAAGCTAGAGAGAGAAAGAGCGAGAGAGAAGAGAGAGGAAAGAGAGAGAGAGATGAGAACGAGGAGAAGAGGGAGAAGAGAGAGAGGGAGAGAACGAGAGAAAGAGAGAAGAGAAAAGAGGGAGGGGAGTTCCCGTTTTTGGCGCAGTGGTTAACGGAATCCGACTAGGAACCATGAGGTTGCGGGTTCGGTCCCTACCCTTGCTCAGTGGGTTAACGATCCGGCGTTGCCGTGAGCTGTGGTGTAGGTTGCAGACGCGGCTCGGATCCTGCGTTGCTGTGGCTCTGGCATAGGCTGGTGGCTACAGCTCCGATTAAACCCCTAGCCTGGGAACCTCCATGTGCCGCAGGAGCGGCCCAAGAAATGGCAAAAAGACAAAAAAAAAAAAAGAGGGAGAAAGGGAGAAAGAGAGAAAGAGAGAGAAAGAAAGAGAGGGAGGGAGGGAGGGAGGGAGGGGGAGAGAGAGAGACAGACAGACAGACAGACAGAAAGAAAGAAATCTCAAATCAACAAACTAACTGGTGTTCCTGTTGTGGCTCAGCAGGTTAAGACCCCACCTAGTACCCATGAGGATGGGTGTTCAATCCCTGGCCTTGTTCTGTGGGTTAAGGATCCAGCACTGCTGCAAGCTGCAGCATAGGTCACGGATGTGGCTCGTATCCAGCATTGCTATGGCTGTGGTGTAGGCTGTCAGCCGCAGCTTTGATTCAACCCCTAGCCTGGGAACTTCTATATGCCATAAGTGTGGCACTAAAAAGACAAAAAAAATTTAAATAATAAAAAAAAAACCTAACCTGCCACCTAAAAGAATTAGAAAAAGAAGAACAAAGTCAGCAGAAGGAAGGAAATCATAAAGATCAGAGAGGAAATAAATAGATATTAAAAACTAGAAAAAATTAATAAAACAAAGAACGGGTTCTTTGAAAACAGTAAAAAAAAAATTGACAAACCTCTGACCAGATTCACCAAGAAGAAGAAAGAGAAAACCCACATAAACAAAATAAGAAATGAAAAAAAGAGAAATCTCAACAGATACTGCAGAAATAAAAAAAAATAAGAGAATACTATGAACAATTATATACTAACAAATTTGACAACCTAGAAGAAAGGGAAACTTTCTAGAAACATACAGCCCACCAACAATTAATCAAGAACAGATAATTTGAACAAACCAATCACTAGAAATGAAACTGAATATGTAATTCTTAAAAATCCCTACAAATAAAAGTCAGGGACCAGATGGCTTTATAGGCAAATTCTACTAAACATACAAAGAAAAACTTATAAGGATCCTTCTTAAATTTTTCCAAAAGATTGAAGAAGGAACACTCTCAAAGACATTCTATGAAGCTACCATCACCCTAATACCAAATCAAAACAAAGATACTACCAAAAAAGAAAATTATAGGCCTATATCTTTGATGATCATAGATGCAAAATTTCAACATAATTTTATTCAACAGAATCCAACAACACATAAAAAAAAGATCACACACCATGACCAAGTGGGATTCATTCCAAGTTCACAGGGGTGGTTCAACACACACAAATCAATGTAACACACCACGTTAACAAAAGTAAAGTCCAAAACCACATGATCATCACAATAGATGCAGAAAAATCATTTGACAAAATCCAACATACACTCATGAAAAAAAAAAAAAACCTCTTACCAAACTGGGTACAGAGGATATGTACCTCAACATAAAAGCCATTTATGACAAACACACAGCCAATATGAGACTCAACAGTGAAAAGCTGAAAGCCTTCCTGCTAAAATCTGTAGCAAGACAAGGATGCCCACTCTCACTTTTATTCAACATAGTGCTGGAAGTCCTAGCCATAGCAATCAGACAAACCAAAGAAATAAAGTATCCAAACTAGAAGAGAATAGGTAAAATTGTCACTATATGCAGATGACATCATACTACATATAGAAAACTCTGCACAAAAATACTCCAACTGATAAGAGAATTCAGCAAATTAGTAGGGTACAAGATTAATGTTCAGAAATTGGTTGCCATTTTGGTATACTAACAATGAAATATTAGAAAACGAATATAAAAAAACCTTTCAAAATTTCCCCCCAAAATTTAAATACCTAGGAAAGACTTATAAAATGAGAACTATAAAACATTAATCAAGGAAATTAAAAAGGATGCAAAGAAATGGAAAGATATCCATGCCCCTGGATTGGAAGAATTAATATTGTTAAAATGGCCATACTACCCAAAGCAATATGAATGTAGAACTACCATATGATCCAGCAATCCCATGCCTGGGCATATATCCAGACAAAACTTTCATTCAAAAAGATACATGCACCCCTATGTTTGTAGCAGCACTATTCACAATAGCCAAGACATGGAAGCATCCTAAATGTCCATCTACAGATGAATGGATTAAGATGTGGTACATATACACAGTGGAATACTACTCAGCCATAAAAAGAACAAAATAATGCCTTTGTAGCAACATGGATGCAACTAGAAATTCTCATATTAAGTGATGTAAGAAAGAGATAGACAAATATAATATCACATATGTGAAATCTAAAATATGGCACAAATGAACTTATCTACAAAACAGAAACAGACCTAGTCAACAGACTTGTGGTTGCCAAGGGGGTGGGAGGAATGGGATGAACTGGGAGTTTGAGGTTAGTAGACACAAACAATTACATTTTAGAATGGATAAGCAATGGGGTCCTGCTGTATAGCACAGGGAACTATATCCAGTCTCTTGAGATAGAATATAATGACAGATACTATAAGAAAGGGAATACACACACACACACACACATGACTGGATCACTGTGCTGTATAGCAGAAATAGCACGGCACTGAAAATCAACTATACTTTAATAAAAAAATAAATAAATATGAGTTCCTGTCATGGCTCAGTGAAAACGAATTTCATATCCATGAGGATGCAGATTTGATTCCTGACCTTGCATAGTGGGCTAAGGATCCAGCATTAACATGAGCTGTGGTGCAGTTCGCAGGCATGACTTGGATCTGTCATGGCTGTGGCTGTGGCATAGGCCGGCAGCTGTAGCTCCGATTTGACCCCTCGCCTTGGAACCTCTGTATGCCTCAGGTGCAGTCATAAGAAACAAACAAACAAATAAATACAGACTCACAAAAAATTTTAAAAATAAAACACAAATAGGCAAACAAAAGTAATTATAAAGGGCATTATTGAGACAACCATGGATATGTGAATATGAACCATACGGTAGAAAAAATATTATATCAATTTTAAATATCCAAAGTAATAATTTATACCATGGTTACAGAGGAGCATCGCCCTCATTTTTAGATGTGCGGTGTTGTATTTTGGGAGGAAGTGACTCTGCATTTCTCAAATGGTTTAGCTGAAAATATGTGTGTATGTGTATGTATGAATGTATGTGTGGTGTTTATTTTTGGAAAGAACACCAAGCAGATTATTCTGTATTCATAAAAGCCTAAGCATTTAAACAAATTCATCATTGTCAAGGGAAAAAAAAATAAATGAACTTTTAATTCTTTGTAGGAAATTCACAAAATGCAGAATTTTTGGAACATCAACCAAGGAATGACTATTGTCCCCGGAAAACTGGCAAAATGGAAACATGGCTCCATGAACAAGAGGCTCGGGGACAGCTTCTCTGGGACAGTTCCAGCTCTGACTCAGATGAGTTGGGGAAATTTGAAAAGAAACCACGAGCATTGGTGAGGACCAGGACAGAGAGAATCCCACTTTTTGATGAGTTTTTTGATCGAGAATAATACTGCTCTTCACTAACCTAGACATGGAGTGCATTGAAAGCCTGCTTTCCTGTAAAAAATTCTTCAAGTTAGTATATAAATTATCCTGAGGACACCAGTTGGCTTAAGACTAAAGATGAGGAGTTCCCGTCGTGGCGCAGTGGTTAACGAATCCGACTAGGAACCATGAGGTTGCGAGTTCGGTCCCTGCCCTTGCTCAGTGGGTTAACGATCCGGCATCGCCGTGAGCTGTGGTGTAGGTTGCAGACTCGGCTCGGATCCCGCGTTGCTGTGGCTCTGGCGTAGGCCAGTGGCTACAGCTCCGATTCGACCCCTAGCCTGGGAACCTCCATATGCTGCGGGAGCAGCCCAAGAAATAGCAAAAAGACAAAAAAAAAAAAAAAGATTAAAGATGAGATATATTAATTACCCTGCATTACCAACTGCCTCCAAACTTTGGGGCTTAAATAACAGCCACTTCTTGGCCCACTTCTCTGGGGGTTGCTGGGTTCAGTTGCAGAGGGGTGGGTTCTTCTGCTGGTCTCTTCTGAAGTCTTCCATGCAGCTGAAGTCAGATAGAAGTTAGGACTACAGCCATCTGGAGACTCAAGGAGACACTGAGACCACTGACCTCGCCCCCTCTCTGTAACATCCCAGGGCCTCCTCACATGGATTCCTGAAGTGCCCTCTCCTGCAAGGTAGTGCACTTGCTTTTATGTCAGCCCAGGCCTCCCAAAAGCAAACTTCCCCAGAGGAGGAAGAGGCAGTTGCCAATCCTCTTAAATCTAACCCCTGGAATGGGCCCCGAATCACCACGACTCCTCACACTCTATTGGTTACTGCAAGTCATGGGCCAGTTCACAGGCAATGAAAAGGGGGCTGTACAGGGCATCAATTCCAAAGTGTGGTCTACTGCAATCCATCTTTGAAACGTGCCACCCCATCATATTTTTAAAAAGCAAATCAGGTCTCATAAAACGAAGAGATGAGAGGGAGTTCCCATTGTGGCTCAGCGGAAACGAATCTAACTAGTATCTGTGAGGATGCAGATTTGATCCCTGGCCTCGCTCAGTGAGTTAAGGATCCAGTGTTTCCATGAGCTAAGGTGTAGATTGAAAGCGTGGCTCAGATCTGGTGTTGCTGTGGTGTAGGTCAGCGGCTACAGCTCCGATTGGACCCCTTGCCTGGGAACCTCCATATGCCAAGGCTGCAGCCCTAAAAAAAGACAAAAAAAAAATAGATGAGAGAGTAGATTTGATAGAAATAAAAACGACTTTTTAAAGAAAAGTCACGGTAATGGTACCTTAGACACCAAGCTCCCTTATGTCACTTTCTTGTGAGTTAGAAGCTTGTTTTCTCCTAACAGAGAGGCTATAAGAAAAAAGTAAAATAATGTCAATGATGGAAGGTTACAGTGAGTGAAATGTCAAAATGAGGTGAAGATCTTTTAGATTATGATGATGTACATCTTTGACTCTTTAAAAAGAAATTTGGAAATGTTTAGTCCAAAAGTTACTACTCTATTTACAAAAATTAGATTTCTTTTTTTTACCCTTCGAACAATCTACTTTATTCAGATTTTACCAGTTTCACACACTCACTTGTACGTGCATGTGTTTAGTTCTATGTATTTTTATCCTATGTGCAGATTCATGTGCTCAACACCACAATCAGATACAGAACAGTTCCATCACAAGAATCTCTTGTGCTCCCTAAAAGGGCCACAATTTTTCGGCAATTTTAAGAGCTTCCCTTGCATAAAATTAGACTTTACTTTTAGCATAACCTAAAAAAAAAAATTGTTTGGTTTTTTTGTTTGTTTGTTTGTTTTGCTTTGTAGAGCCGTACCCATGGCATATGGAGGTTCCCGGGCTGGGGGGTCTTCTAATCGGAGCTACAGCTGCTGGCCTATACCACAGCGACAGCCAAGCCAGATCTGAGCCGTGTCTGTGACCTACACCACAGCTCAGGGCAACGCCAGATCCTTAACCCACTGAGAGAGGCCAGGGATCAAACCCACAACCTCATGATTCTTAGTCGGATTTGCTTCCACTGTGCCACAACAGGAACTCCCACCTAAAAATATTTTTAAGCCATCCAGAAGATTCTAAGAATTTAGAGAACTTTAAAACCAAGTAAAACAAAAATACAGTTTTAAGCCTTCCCTAGGAAACTTCCAAAAAGAAAACAGTAGAAACACCCCCTGAATTTGACATTCCATGCATTCAGATCAGTCACTAAGAAAAAGACTGCTGTGTCAGGGAACACGTTTCTTCTGAGGACAAAAGGCAATTAATTAGGTCATTCCCAAACATTTGTGCTCCTAATTCCTTGCAAGCAGTATTCTGACTTTCTCTGTGGCAGGTAAAAAGCAGATTTCCTACAAGGAAATGCAGAGATTGTTCAACTAGTCAGCCTTTTTGGAAAAGTAAGATCCTTGAGAGGAGAAATGAATTGAACCCATTCATAACGTCCTCTTATTCTGGTTGACCTGGGAGGCTTAGACCAAGTGGGACAGGCAACTCCCAGCGCTGAAGATGGCAGGGCCTAATAAGCATGTCTTCATGGCTATGTGACTTGAAACTGGACGACATCTCCTTCTAGACACTCTCTGGTACATGGGGGCATGGCCCAGGTCTCTTCCCTGTGGTATTCACCCCCTGCGACACAACATCTGGCACAGAGTTTATTATTAAATATTTGTGGGAGTCATTAATTTGTGTGTTAAACTAGTCAATTAGAGAGGTACTTGTTTTTCTCTCCAGCTACACAATTGCTCACTCGTTTCCATCATTTCCCAAGAGTCTTGGATATATAAGGTTGATTATACAGCTTTTTAAAAAAAGGAAATTTTTTCCAAAGATGTTGGCATTTATACATCAAAATGGAAGTATAAGTTAGACTTGCCTTGGGATACAGGAGCTAGACACATGTGTGCTGATGAGGATGCCACAGCTCACAATATTTCTCAAGACTCCATCAGAGTGTGTTACTGCACAAGAAAATTAGTCACAGTGCCTTCCCTGTGTGCCTGCTCCAGTGGAACTCCCTCTCACCCAACTTTAAATTCAAGAATGTGAAATTACAACCATTATAACATAATAATTGCTAATGGGCATTGACTGCTTATGGTGTGTCAAGCACACTTCAAATTTTTTACACTTACTCCTCACAGCAATTTTGTGAGTTAATCCCATTTTACAGACAAGGAAGCTGAGGCAAGAGAGACTGATTTGCCAGAGTGACCCAGCAGACCTGAGTGGTTTTGAGTAGACCACTGCTCAAGAGAAGGGTCCCAGTGGGAACCAGAAGTGCTTCCTTCTTCTCCCTCATTTTACCTCCAACTCACCAGTCACATTCTGTAGCATTTCACATTTCTTTTCTGTTACAGCTTTTTGTTTTTGGAGGAGACTACTACTACACTGGAGAGGGTGAGTGCTTTCTTTCGGCAAGAAAGAATTGCCTTGCAGCCTGAGCACTTATCTGTGGCCACAGGGCGGGATAAGAGCTCCCTAGAAATATGGCAGAAGGGGAAGTTTCCAGGGGTTGGGTGAGGGGTTCAGAAAAGCAGATAAGAGGGTAAAGGCACACCTAACTGGTTTCACCATTTGGCCTGGGAGCAGGACCGGGGAACAACCTCACCCGGTGCCCCATCCAGGATGGAACTCAGGTTCACACCGTGGCCAGGCCAGAGGGGGGTGGTCCTCCAGAGCTTAGCTGTGTTAGAACCACCTGGCATCACCTGGTGAGGGATCAAACACCTGCTAACAAGTAGGATTTGTGGGCCCACCTTCTGACTTATTTGGACGGGAGTAGATTTCTGGCACTGGGTGGGTGTTTTCTCTTGAAGCTCCCAGGTGAAATCTAGCAGGCGGCTAAGGTTGAAAACCATAGCTTCAGGGCTGCAAACATTCTATTTTAGTGGATATACCAATCTCTGTCTTTAAAAACAACAACTTCTGAGGTAATTTTTAAAGATAAGGACACAAGGCCTGGAGGTCCACACAGAGTAAGAGAAATGTTCGTTTTGTTGGTAATTGTCTGAAAACACCAGTCCTTTACTTCATCTTGAATTTGTTCCAGGGGCAACGCAGGGCTGTCAGTAAACACAGCTGCTGCTGGTGGTGGTAAAGACTATAAAATTAAGCCTCAAGGCAAAGTTGTCAATTTTCTCCAACTGAAAATCTCCTCAGCTTTTGGCAGAGGGGGGAGGCTTGTCTATAGCCAAATAGAACACTTTCTCTTGTGAAAATAACATTTTCTTCCCTGCTCTGAATTTTTAGTAAAAAAGAAAAATCTTTTTTTTTTTTTTGAAGCACTTTTGGAAATTTATTTTTCTCAATTATTTTTTTCAAGCAGAGGGCCATTCTTCATCGATTTTGAGGATTCCAGGTTACTGTACTGAGAGTGAATGGAAGATGACTCTTAAAGGAATCACCTATGAAATAGTTTTGTAAACAAGGAGATAATCATTTCTGCTTGCACAGAGCCTTTAAAAAACAGAAAACAAAACACCAGCTCTTTATGCCACTTCCCTTCTTACCAGAGAAGCAAACTGATCATCAAATCATAATTAAAGTCAACTATTTCCTGCCTCAAATGAACAACAAAAGCATATTTCCACATATTACTGCAAAACCTCCCTAATTTAGAATACTATAGGGAGGGCTGGAGAGAAAATATGCTAAGAGGTAGATTAGGGAAGTTTAGACCATGAAAAATCTGAATTACATTTCATTTTTCAAAGAAATACTATTATGCTCTTTAAGCACAAAATGAAAAACAGATTTGAAAATGTCTCGAGTTAATGTTTATTTTTAAATAAATAACTCTGCAATTCACTCTCTCATTCATGTAATGGAGCACTCAAACAATAGGTTTTAAGTGTCTACTAGAGCTGAAAATACAGCCGTAAACAATACAGTCTCTGGACCCATGGGTTACAGTCAAGTGAGGAGATCTTGAGTAGATAATACATACTACAATTACAGGTAAATATCAAGCATTATTAAGAAAAAAATAAATCAGGTATGAGGATAAGCACAACAGAATTGACTGTTTCAGGCAGGATGCTCAGGGAGGGACTTGTTACCAGGTTTTTTTACCTGACATGCAAGTCAAAACACCAAGGAGACAAGGTTTGCCACAAAGAGAAGGTTTTTCTCAAGGCAGCTGAGACAGGAGAACTAGTTTCAAATCTGCCTCCCAGAAGACAAGGGGCTTGACTATTTACGAGACACAGCATAAAGCAGCAGGTTTGGGACATGGAGGGCATGGGAACCATAGGGAAACGTGATTGAAAAAAGGTGCTATCATCGTGGTTCTGCGCAGGTGTGACTAAGCTACAGGCCTTGGCACATTCAAATATACAGGCGCTTAGCACAACCTAAGGGTGGAGTTTTCAGCCCTCTCAAGTCAAAACGTTGCCCAGAGGATATTCACACATGCCCGGTTGGAGGGTTGGTTCTCCTATCCAGTCTTAACTGACTCCGCTTGAACTAGGCACAGTAACTCCAAGTTCCCAGAAAACAACTCAGACTAAGTGCTGCTTGGAGAACATGCAAGTATTTTGTAGCAACAATTACAAAGACCTAGATTAGTGAAGGCAGGTGAAATGGATGTGACCATAGTTTTAGACTCTCCAAGGAAGTGACCTGAATAAAGTGAGGGTGTAAGCCATGACAAGACTCACACAAGCAAGTACAAAGGTCCTGAGGGGAGATGAGCTTGTAATAGTTGTGGACCAACAAGAAGGTTGGAATGGCAAAGTGAGCAAAGGGGACCCTGGCAGGGACAACCTCAGAAAGGTCATCAAGACAGGTGGTGAGAAGCCCAGAGGACCATGGTGTGACAATGGATTTTAAGTGTAGCAGAATATCAGAGACAGAAGGGGTTGATCCAGGTCTAAACAGACATCTCCAATATGATCATGGACAGAGACAGACAGACTATGGCAAACACTAATGTCATATGTCCATAGCTGAGTGGCCTGGGGCTGACCCTGGCCCCAGCTGAGCCAGTCACATAGGATCTCAGTCTCTGCTGGTGGCAAGAGCCTCGGTGAGCACATTCAAGAGTAATGGATAGTAGCATTCAGCTCTGTGGACCAGAGCTGCAGGAATACAGACCTACAGTAAACAGAATCAGAGACAAGGGATCCACTGAGACCTCACAGCACATCTGTTCCTCCTTCCCAGCCTTCCTCTGGCCCTGCGGCCTCCTGTGCTTCCAAGAGTGTATCCTTACAGTAAATACACCTTCTGCTTGGGCCAGCTCCTCCTGATTTCTGTTGCATAAAGCCAAAGGATCTCAACCAAAAGATAACTTATACAGCAACCACCTTCTGATGTAACACTGGAGCCCTGGAGCGCTGGAATTGCTAAGTCTGGCCAGTTCTGATTTCAAAGAAGAATTAGGAGGATCTCTTACCAAACCATCTCTTCCGCATTACCACATTAACCATGGTGAGAGTAGTTATATCACAAAAACTGGCCAATGTTACAAATCAGGGTATTTTTTTTCCAAAGAGCAGGATTTTAAACATTTGCCAGCACACCTGTCTAGGGTAAAGACCAAAATAGAGTCTAGAGTCAGCACTCACACCCCAGCTCTGCCACTTTCTGTCTTAGGTAAGTTATTTAACCTCTGACCACAGCCTCCCCACTGTATAATCAAGAAGACATTAGGGCCTGCCTCACAGCGTTGCTGTAACAGAAATAAAATAATACATGTAAAGTGCTTAGAACAGCACCCAGTGCATAATAACTTCTTTCTATGTGTATGTTAACTAGCAGCTTTATTCCTTTTGAAATTAGGAATAAAATAAAAAAAAAATGGTTGTGGTTTTAGAAGTCTAGTCTGTTGAACAAGACATGAAATAAAAGCTGCAAGTACATAACTGTGCAATTAGGAAAACAGATTTACCATGATTCGCAGATGATGTGACTACATGCCTAGACCACCCAAAACAATCAGCTAAAAAACTTATGTGAATAATGGAATTAAAAATTGGTGTGTCTGGTTAAAAGGTATATTTGAAAACCAACAGCTTTTACACACCACTTCTCAGAAGTTAGCCAACAGATATCAGTATGCAAAGACAAAAGTTCAAGGATAAATAGTGGGTTTGCTAATCATAAGAGAAATGTCTCAGGGTGTGTGTTTCTTGGCATGCTATTTCTTTTCCTCTAACTCTTGCTCTCAAGCTTCCATTTCCTTACTAGTCTCTCACCAGTTTGAAGTACTGCAGCCACTTCTTGGTTAAAATGCATTCTCCTAAGATTCTCCTCTACTTCCCTTTTCCTCTCCCCAGCCAGGGTCCAGGTTTTCGGGGGGGGGTGGGGGTGGGGGCGACACAGGCCTGCTCACGGCCCTATCCTTGTGGGGTATGAAGAACATCCCGATGCTGTCCTCCGTCCACTCCAGCCTTGACTGAAAGATAGTCATCTTGATGCTCTTTGGCATCGACCTCCTTCTCTTTAGTGTGCACCCCAAAGCCCCTCCCCAGCTATGTTACCTCCTGCCATACTCTCTGCACTGGTCTTGTATAGTGACTGCTTATGAGGATGCTCTGTGGTTTTCTCCTACTGTTGGGCTCCACCTCAGTTTGGAGGGTGCTACTCATCCTCTAAGAATCAACTATATTTTTTATCCAATCTCAAGGATGGGCTGTCCATCCCACATGCTGTGCAAAGGCATGCACCAGGCTCTCAGTTCTCAGATCTCTCCCATCCTTCTTTGGAGGCCTTAGAAATTTTTCACATATTCCTTCCATTGCCTGCAGGAGTCAAGGCTTGGGTGTGCAGGCCCTCTCTACCGAAACCTATCTTGTCGCCACTGATAACTCTGCTGCACTTCCAGATGTTGCTTTAAGGCAGGTTCATAATTTTTTTTTCAATTTTTATTTATTTATTTTTTTTTTTTGTCTTTTTAGGTCCACACCCTCGGCAAATGGAAGTTCCCAGGCTAGGGGTCTGATTGGAGCTGCAGCCACCAGCCTAAGCCACAGCCACACCAGATCCGAGCTGCATCTGTAACCTACACCACAGCTCACTGCAACACCAGATCCTTAACCCACTGAGCAAGGCCAGGGATCAAACCTGCATCCCCATGGATACTAGTCGGGTTCATTAACCACTGAGCCATGACAGGAACACCCCATAATTTTTATTCTTTTTTGCAAAGAGGATGCCCTCAAAATATAAGTTTCTAGCCACCCAGCAGACAGAGACATAACTTTTTGGCTTTTAGATCAACAAATTATCATGATGGCAGCAGTGATAGTCAAACTAACTATGCTCGGTGCACAGGCAGCAACCAGTCAGAACTGCTCTGCCGTGGTCCTCTCAACAGGACCCACTGGATGAGAACCTGCTTTGAGTCTATATGAGCCCATCTCTCGGGTTTTTAAACCAAAGGAGGGGCCAGGGAGAAGGCCCCACATGAGCTATTGAGCTCTTTCAATTTCTTCTCTAAATTTCTTCCAAAATACTTGCCTCCAAGCCAAGAAGGAATTTTTCTTTCTTCTGCATGTGTTTGGACACCTAATCCTGAGTCACTACCTTACAACCTCCCACCCCTTGTCCAGAACACAAATGCTATGTTCGGATCTAGCTATGAACATCTAAAGGGAAATTTTTTTTTTTTAAATGCAAAAGGCCCCTTCTCAAGAACCTGATTTTTGTTTTAGAAAACCAAGATTTCAAGGTTGTGACAACATAAAATTTGAAATAATATTAATGTTCATCTATAGTGGTAATTGCAAAATTATAATATGGATCCTCAATAAAATCAATTTAACATTTTTTAGAGAATTTTTAATGTATTAACTTAGAGAGATGTCCATGATATATTACTAAATAATATATGGCAAATTACATGATAATGTATAATTTGTAAATTTTTTTATACCTATATATGTTGTAGAAGAGAAAAAGTATAAGACAAAACACTCCAAATTAACCCTATTTACAGTAGGGTGTGATTGGAACCTGATACAAGTCAGGTTCCCTGAAGCAGCCCCTGAGGTGATTTGAGTGCAAGTTATGTGTTAAAGAAGAGATCCCAGGAGAAATTAATAATGGAGGGGGATCAGGAAAAGAAAGTGGAAGAACTGAAGCAAATGGGCAATTTCAGACAAAGTTCTGAGGAAGGCAACTTTATCTCATGAGAGACACTGGAATGTAATTGAGAACTCAGAGTTGTTGCAACCAACACTAGGAAACTCTTCATAATCCTGTAACTTCTAGTCATTGGCTTAGATGCCTGATGGAGAGGAACTACCTGGTATGTCCAGCCTTCTGCTCATGGGGACAATGAGCTCCAGGAGCCCAAAGCAGTTGACTGAAGAGGAGGCTCAAGTGAAGGTCCTTGAAAGTGAAAGCAAGTTGCCACAAAGAAAGAGCACAATGGCGAGTTCCCATAATGGCTCAGCAGAAACGAATCTGACTAGCATCCATGAGTAGACAGGTTCAATCCCTGGCCTTGCTCAGTGGGTTAAGGATCCAGAATTATCATGAACTGTGGTATATGTGGCTGTGGCACAGGCCAGCAGCTACAGCTCTGATTCGACCCCTTGGCTGGGAACCTCCACATGCTGTGGGTATAGCCCTAAAAAGCAAAAAGAAAAGAAAAGAAAGAGCACACCAAATAGCAAAAGGTATTCAAGGGGGTCTGGAGGAGCAACAGTATATGCTACCAAGCAGGAGGCAGAGATGATCCAGTGCAATTTATATATTTTACATCTTTGGGGTCATTATAAAGTGTGACAAAACAGACATTCTTGCCATATGCCAGATATAACATATGCACTCAATGACTATTATTTTGAACTGTGGATAGATGGATGATCATGAGAATGATTTTACTTTTTCAGGAAGCAGACTAGAAGTTTCCAAGAAAGCTTGCAAAATTTTTATCCTCTTTGTCTCAGTATTCTATCTATAGAATAAATTCCTATAGATATGAACATGTAAACACTGATTTGAATACAAAGACATTCGATTAAGCATTACAAAAGCAAAAAACTTTAAATATATCTGTTATATGTGGAATCTAAAATAGAGCACAAATGAAACTATCTACAAAAAAAAACAGACTCACAGACATGGAGAACAGACTTGTGGTCACAAAGGGAGAAGGGGAAGGGAGTGGGATGGGCTGGGAGTTTAGGGTTAGTAGATGCAAACAATTACATTTAGAATGGATAAACAGATATCACTTATAACTGGAATCTAATATCCAGCACAAATGAACATCTCCTCAGAAAAGAAAATCATGGACTTGGAGAAAAGACTTGTGGCTGCCTGATGGGAGGGGGAGGGAGTGGGAGGGATCGGGAGCTTGGGCTTATCAGACACAACTTAGAATAGATTTACAAGCAGATCTTGCTGAGTAGCATTGAGAACTTTGTCTAGATACTCATGTTGCAACAGAACAAAAGGGGGGGGAATGTAATTGTAATGTATACATGTAAGGATAACTTGATCCCCTTGCTGTACAGTGGGAAAATAAAAAAAAAATAAAATAAAGAATGGATAAACAATGAGGTCCTACTGTACAGCACAGGGAACTATATCCAACCTCTTAGGATAGAGCATGATGGAAGATAATATAAGGAATGAGTTTGTGTGTGTGTGTGTGTGTGTGTGTGTGTGTATAACTGGGTCACTTTGCTGTATGGCAGAAATTGGCACATATTGTAAATCAACTAAACTTTTGTTTTTGAAAGTTAAAAAATAAATATAGGAGTTCCCGTCACGGTGCAGTGGTTAACGAATCTGACTAGGAACCATGAGGTTGCGGCTTCGATCCCTGCCCTTGCTCAGTGGGTTAAGGATCCGGCGTTACTGTGAGCTGTGGTGTAGGTTGCAGGCGTGGCTCAGATCCTGTGTTGCTGTGGCTCTGGCGTATTATTAATAATAATAAATAAATATAAACAGGTGGAAAAGACAATTCAAAATTTTGAAAATGTAAATAAATTTTTTTAAAAATAGCTACTCAATAAATGAGGTAAACTGCATAATTGACATTGAAGAATAATTTAGTGAGCTAAAAAATTTGTCCAAGGAAATCTCCAAGGATGTAGAGGAAAGGAGGTAAACTGTGAAAGATGGATCTAATAATTCCCCTTCCTTGGAAAAAACATAGGACATACAGAGGAACAAAGACGGCTTTTTGTCCAAAAACTATACAAGTGAGAAGAGGATAACATCTTTAAAGTATTAAAGGAAAAAAATCTGTCAACCTAGAATTTTATATCCAGAAAAAATATATTTCATATGTACAGATGGCCAAGAAGCACATGAAAAAATGCTCAACATCACTGATTATTAGCGAAATGCAAATCAAAACTACCACGAGATACTACCTCACACCAGTCAGAATGGCCATCATTAAGAAGTCCACAAATAACAAATGGTGGAAGGGGTTGTGGGGAAAAGGGAACCCTCCTGCACTGTTGGTGGGAATGTAAGCTGGTGCAACCACTATGGAGATCAGTATGAAGATACCTTAGTAATCTATACATAGAACTTCCATATGACCCAGCAGTCCCACTCTTGGGCATACATCCAAACAAAACTTTCCTTTAAAAAGACACATGCAGCCACATGTTCATTGCAGCACTATTCACAATAGCCAAGACATGGAAACAACCTAAATATCCATAACAGACGACTGGATTAGGAAGATGTGGTATATATACACAATGGAATACTACTCAGCCATAAAAAAGAATGAAATAATGCTATTTGCAGCGATATGGATGGAACTAGAGACTCTCATAATGAGTGAAGTAACATAGAAAGAGAAAGGCAAAAACCATATGATATCACTTATATCTGGAATCTGATATAAGGCACAGATTAACCTTTCCACAGAAGAGAAAATCATGGACTTGGAGAATAGACTTGTGGTTGCCAAGGGGGAGAGGGGGGTAGTGGGGTGGTTGGGGAGCTTGAGGTTAATAGATGCAAACTAGTGCCTTTGGAATGGATTAGCAATGAGATTCTGCTGTATAGCAATGGGAACTATGTCTAGTCACTTATGATGGAGCATGATAATGTGCAAAACCAGAATGTGTACATGTATGTGTAACTGGGTCACCATGCTGTACAGTAGAAAAAAATTGTATTGGGGAAATAACTATTAAAAAATAATAACAAAAAATAAAAATAAATAAATATTTAAATATATATATATATTTCATAATAAAGGCAAAGTGAAGACTATTTTAGACATTCAACAGCTGAAAGAATTCATCATAAACTGACCAGCACTGAAAAAAATGTCAAAGTCCTTTAGGCAGAAGGAAAACGCTATCAGAAGGAATTATGGATTACCCAAAGGAATTAAGAGCATAGAAATGGTAACATATGTGGGTAAATATAAAATATTTTTTAAATCTCTGTAAAAGTTAATTGACTACATAAAGAAAAATAATAACAATGTATTGTGAGGTTTATTTTATATTTTTTATGTTATGTATTATATTACTATATAATATTATATTATATTTACATATATATTTTACATATATATATATATATAAAATGTGTGTATTGACTTGTGTTGACAACAAAAGCATAAAGGCCAGGAAATCATTAATCAAAGTATACTGTTTTCTAAGGTTTTTCCACTATACATGAGTGACTTAATATTACTAACATGTAGACTGTGATATATAATGTACTATACTATAAGTATACCGTGGCAACCACTAAAAAAAAAAAAAAAAAAAAAACAAGAGGAATGGCTAATGTAAATAAGACATAAAATGAAATCATAAAAGAATACTCAATCCAAAAAGGCAAAAAAGAAAAGATGGACAAGAGATAAGATTCAAAAACGAGATCCATCATGGACATGGAGAACAGACTTGTGGCTGCCAAGGCAGAGGGGGTGGGAGTGGGATGGACTGGGAATTTGCAGTTAATGGATGCAAACTTTGGAATGGATAAGCAATGAGGTCCTGCTGTAAAGCACTGGGAACTATACCTAGTCACTTATGATGAAGCATGATAATGTGAGAAAAAGGAATATATACATTATGTGTGACTGGGTCACCTTGCTGTACAGAAGAAAACTGACAGAACACTGTAAACCAGCTATAATGGAAAAAATAAAAATCACTATTAAAAAGGATATCCAAAAACCAAGTGGCATATTTAAACCTAGCTCTATCAATAAACACTAAATGTAAATAGTCAACAGCACAATTTAAAGGCAAAGATGGTCAAATTTGATAAAAGAATAAGAATCAACTCTATGCTATTTTTAGGAAACAAACCTTAAACATAAAGATGCAGATAGGTTAAAAGTAAAAGGATGGAACAAGGTATATGATGCCAACATTAACCAAACAAAGCTGGAGTAGCCATTTCAGTGTTAAACAAAGTAGACCTCAGAGCATATAACAAGCATCATCACCACTAGCAGCCAAAGTTATATATCCATCCAGTTTAGCAAGGACAGAAATAAAAGACTGTATTGAAACTCCCCCCAACACCTCCTACAAGCATGAAACTCAAATTCCCAAAAGGCATCTGACAGCCATGCTGAATCACACCCGTATTCTTTGGGAAAGCATGTCCAGATAATTGAGAGCCTCACAGAGTCACATGATATTGAGATGGGTAGCTTCCCAAAGAACAGATTCAAAGACACTGAATAAAAGCAGCAGGTGTATCTTCTGCTTGGGGACTGGTTACCTTCCTAACACATCACACATTACACTGGGTGTAAAGCAGAGCGATGGCATGGTCCTATCCAAGAACAACTTGACATGGTAGGGGAAAATGAGAGGAGGTTTAAAGTACCTATTAGTTCTGAAAACAATGCACAGTGGTCTCTCCTGATTCATGGCGGATAGTTCCAAGACCCCTAAAGAATGCCTGAAACTGTGGATAGTAATGAACCTCCTATATATACACTATGCTTTTTTTTTCCTATACATACACATTTGGGGTATGACAGCAAAACTAGCACCAATCTCTTTTTTCTTGGATAGAAAATTTGTTCTTAACATTGATCTCGGCAGTCTTAACATATGATTTTTTTTTTCCTATTGAGAACGTTCACCTTTTCATGTCAAGAAAGCACTTGGGGTTTCACTTTGGCATATCTGAATGGCCAGCATCACTACTCTTGTGCTAAAATAAGAGTGACTTGAACATAAGCACTGTGATATCTCAACAGACAGCTACTGAATGATTAACAAGTAGAATGTGCTAGACAAATGGATGATTCACGTCCTGGACAGGAAGGAGCAGGATGCTGTTAGATTTTATCACACTACTAAGAATGGCACATAATTTAAAACTTATAAAGTGTTTGTTTCTGGAATTTTCCATTTGACATTTTCAAATCACAACTGATAATAACTAAAACCATGGAAAGCAAAAACCTTGAATAAGGAGGAACTGCTGTATAACCTTTTACCAGGAAATGGCTCTCCAAATGAATAAATGAAGAAATAGTTCTCTCCCAGAACTTATCAGCATAAATTTAAAAGTTGGAGAACCTCTGGAATGAAGAAAGATGTCAACACTGAATCCAAGTTTTCAGTACAGAAACAGAAGACATTTTATAATGTCCTACATTTCATACTCCAATGGACTTACTCAAATGTTCCTGTTATCCTTCAACATTTCCCCAAATTTTTATTCCAAAATATAATGCAAGTCTAAGCCCTCATGTATTGCTGGGAACTCTCTACCCCTGCTTCCAGATCACAAGATATTGGGAGGCTGATTGAGAGCAAGTGAGACATAGGATCAAGGTGGGAGCATCTCAAATCACATTGTTGGAACTGAAGGGGAATTTAGGGACCTTCTCTTCCACTTTATCTCCCACAGGAGTGGAGATAACCACAGCTTATAGATGAACTTCAAGACAGACTGGTTGACCAACATTTTGATACATACTAATTTAGCTTAATCAGTAAATGTCTTCATAAGTATTTGAAAAGAGGCTTATTTTTCATTTGACATGCCTTCACAATGTAACACACGCACACACACACACACACACACCACTAACATCACCCACCCCCTCCCCAAAGAAGCACAAACCCCTAGAAGGGGATCTAGTCATTAAAAGCTTCCTTCAATCTAAGGGTTGTAGAAGTTTGCCACCTACTGTCCTGTGGCTAAAGTACCTTGTCTGCCATGAAATGGAGGGTGCTATTAGTCAGCGACGCTAGCAGCACACATTGGGGCTGTAGCATTTTGCAACTATTTCCCCATAAAATGTGAAGTTTTGTTTCTTTGTTTTCCATTTTCTTAAAAAGGAAAGAGAACAAAAGCGCAAAGATCCCACTTGAATATAAAAGCGTTCCTATTCATCTGAAGGCCCTCTGCTGGCCATTCTCATTACATGTACTCTAATTTAAAAAACAAAAAACAAAAAAACAAACAAAAAAAAACCAATGAAGCCAATCACCAAAATTGGGGGACAGTGAAGATTTTTCCTAAGATCTCTGCTTCCAGTGCCCTCGCCCAGCTCAGGCATTTCTTTTCACTTCTTTCCTCACTGGAGTTTGAATCAGTTCCCAGGAATTCCTTACTACCCATTTCTGGAAGACAGATCAAAAGATCTGGCCCTGACCTTCTGAAAAAGCTGGCTTCAGTTTTTCCATCATTCTTTGCAAAGTTCCTGTTATCTAGCTTTTAGCCTCTTTCCTGACCTAATGTTCCAGTGGTGGTCCTAAAAACTAGCGTATAATGGAGATACCAAGGCTTTAAAATACTATCTAATCACTAAGGGGCTGGGAACTCGCAGATGCATTGCAGCATCCCCAGTTATTACACAGGGACCCCCTGCAGACTAGGTTTCAAACATGTCAGGATGAGATCTATCACCCACCAAATTCTGAGGGATAGTCTGTCCCACTATTTATTCTCCCTTCCCCACTTGCATTTAAAATTTTCCTCATCCCTACTTCCTCTTTAGAATCTGTTGGGCTACTCTGCATCTCTTTCCTTTAGCCTGCAAAGTAGGATCGTCCTTGTAAATACTGGAAAATAAAATATCTGTTTATTTGTTTAGGGATAGGAGGAAAGTGGATCAGAGGATTTTTGAAATACCTTAGGGTCATCTGATTCTATGGTGATAAGTCAATCTACTGCAGAGCTGACTTAAAACATATTAACACAGGTTTAATTGAGCAGGACTTTTTCAGATAAATGAAAACTAAGATGTAATTATAATGATAATATAACTGACCATTAGCAAAACAGCATGGAGAATCAACAACTAGGAATAAGGAGATTGTAGAAGATACCTACTAGAAAAGGTATTACCAGAGCCAGAAATCTTTGAATTTGGGGTGATAGTCACTGACACAATTTGTTAATCTAAATGCTAAGACTTTAACAGAAATCCTTGATAAGATGTGGCTATATCAAACCCTGAACAGAAACTCACTGTTTCTCATCAGAGATTGAAATTTAAGTTTTGTAAATTCTTTAAAATATTTCAGAATAAAACCAAATCTCAATGAGTATCTATTGAGAGGTTTGGGAGGGGCTTACAGTCTGGGGCACTTCTGCTGCTGATCCATTCCCAGATGGCTCACTCACATGCTTGACAGAATTGCTGGTGGCTCTCAACTGGGAGCTGTCAGTCCAGTGCTTCATTTCTCTTCAGCATGAATCTCTCTATGTGGCTTCTTGGGCTTCTTCACGGCAAGGCAACCGACTCCAAGAAGGGAATGGAAACACCAGTTTCTTAAAGACTGGACTTGAAACTGGCCCAGCGTCACTTTTGCCACATTGGGTTGCTCAAAGCTATCAGAAGCCTAATCAGATTCAAGAGGATGTGCTGCTATACCTACAAATTCTTTGTTACTCTCTCCATTGAGAGATTGGTCTGCTTCCCCATCCTTTTGTATATTTATATAATAGTATAAAAAGATTATATATGCATAAATATGGATAAATGACACCTTTGTTGCTTGTCTTCAAAACCCCATCAAGTGGTAATCAGTTTTTCCACTTTGAAAAATTTCTCCTGCAACAGAACAAAGGGTGGGGAAAAAAATGTAATTGTAATGTATACATGCAAGGATAACTTGATCCCCTTGCTGTACAGTGGGAAAATAAAAAAAAATAAAAATAAATTTCTCCTGGTTTTCATGTGTAAACTCAGCCTCAGAAATGTTAACTGACTAGTGTAAAGAAATAAAAAAGAACTGAAGAAGTTTTCCTTTTCCTGAACCACCCAAGACCAACAAAAACCTCTGCTTCACACAGAAGCCCTGAAGCAATGAGAAGGAAAAGTCTACAGAAAGAAAAGGCGCAAGGGATAACTACAGAGACTCCCAAACATCACACTAAAATGCAAGCTCCAGGAGTAAAGGTTTCTGTCTGGTTCGTTCAATGCCAAAGATGCAGCACTAGCCCAACACAACTGTTCTACAAATACCTATTGAATGAATGAATGAATGAATATGTGGTATGAAACTTCAACTTTTGATGAAGCTTAACATATGAGGAAAATGAATTGGAATTATGCAATTATTTTTGGTTTTAATTATGAAAAAAACATCAAAAATGAAAAATCAGGAGACCAGATTAAGATGATGGAATAGAAGGACTTGAGCTCAACTTCTCTCCTAAAAACAACAAAATTCACAACTAAAGGCTGAGCAATCTCCACCCAAATGAACTGGAAACCTTAAAAATGATACCCTACTCCAGAAGAAAAAGAGGAGCCCACATCAAGAGTAGGAAGGGCAATTATGTGATATAAAAAATCCCATACCTCTGGGGTGGGAAGCTCCACAGACTGAAAACTAACTGGTTCACAGAGACTCACCTACAGGAGTGAGAATTCTGAGCCCCACATCAAACCCTCACATGAAGGGATCTGGCACTGGGAGAAAGAGCCCCTGGAGCATCTGGCATTGAAGGCCAGTAGGGCTTGTGCACAGGAGCTCCACAGGACTGGGGGAAATGGAGACTGCATTCTTAAAAGGTGCAAACAGACTTTCACATGCACTTGGTCCCAGGGCAAAGCAAAGTCTCCAAGGGAATCTGGGTCAAACCTGACTGCAGTTCTTGGAGGACATCCTGGGAAAACAGGGGTGAATGTGGCTTGTTGTGAGGGAAGGACATTGGAGGCAAAGCTCTCAGGAATATTCAGCAGCCATGTCTTTCTCTGGAGGTGGCCATTCTGGGAAAATCTGACCCCACCCTTCAGTCAGTGCTGAGAAGCCCCAGGGCAAACAACAATTCAGGTGGGATCACAGCCCTGCCCCTCAGTAAACAGGCTCCCTAAAGACCCCTCAGGCACACAGATGCCTCTAATCCCATCCAGAGACTGAGCCCCACCCACCAGAGGGAGTAGAATCGGCTCCTCCTACCAGTGGGCAGGCATCAGCCCCTCCCATCAGGAAGCCTACACCAACCCCCCATAGTGACTTCAGCCACAGGGGGGCAGACATCAGAAGAGAGGCTACAACTCTATCATCTGTAAGAAGGTCACCACACCAAAAACCTATAAAAATGAAAAGACAGAGGACTATAACTCAGATGAGGGAGAAAGGAAAAACCCCAGAAAATCAGCTAAGCCATGAGGAGATTCTCAGCCTCCAGGAAAAAAACTTTTGTTTGTTGATGCTGAAGATGATGCAAGACATTGGAAATAAACTGGAGAAAAAGATGGATAACTTACAGGAAACACTGAGCAAAGAGATACAAGATATAAAACTTAAGAAGAGATGTAAAATACAATAACTGAAATTAAAAATTCACTAGAAGCAACCAACAGCAGAATACAGGAGGCAGAAGAACGAGTAAGTGAGGTGGAGGACAGATTAGAAGAAATTATGGATGCAGAACAGAAAAGAGAAAAAAGATTGAAAACAAATGAAGAGAGTCTCAGAGAACTCTGGGACGTTAAACAAACCAACATCCATATTATAGGGGTGCCAGAAGGAGAAGAGAGAGAGAAGGGGACAGAAAAAACATTCCAAGAGATAATAGCCGAAAACTTCCCTAACATGGGAAAGGAACCACTGACTCAAATCCAGGAAGCACAATGAGTACCATATAAAATAAACCCAAGGAGGAACACCCCAAGACACATATTAATCAAACTGACCAAAATTAAAGAGAAAATCTTGAAAGCAGCTAGAGAAAAGAAACAAATAACATACAAGGGAACCCCAATAAGGTTATCAGCAGATTTTTCAGCAGAAACTCTGTAGGCCAAAAGGGAGTGGCATGATATACTCAATGTGATGAAAGGAAAAAACCTCCAACCAAGATTACTTTACCCAGCAAGGGCTCTCATTCAGATTTGAAGGAGAAATCAAATCAAAACCTTCTCAGATAAGCAAAAGCTGAGAGAATTCAGCAACACTAAACCAGCCTTACAACAAATACTAAAGGAACTTCTCTAGGCAGAAAAGAAAAGATCAGCAACAGGAAACAAAAATTCCACAAATGACAAGGCCTACTAGTAAAGGTATATGTACAGTAAAGATACGAAATCGTCCATGTACAATTATACCACCAAAATCAGAAATCATGACAGGAGGTGGGTACAAAGGCAGGACACTGTAGATGAACTTGAAATTAAAAGAACAACTTAAAACAATCTCATATACATATAGACTCATATCAAAACTTCAGAATAACTGCAAAATAAAAATCTACAATTGATACACAAACAAGGAATCTCTGGAGAAAAAATATATCTTATAGTAAACAAGTGCATAATCTACCATGAAGGGGGTCATTTGACATCATTCTTGGAATGCTGAAGTCTTCTTAGAGCTGATTCTGATTTCCTCTCCATCAAAGAATTTATGATAATTATAATTAAATAATGCAACTGTATGATTAAATAATACAGTTCTACAATTGTATTTTTAATAACTATTTCTCTCCATGGTACAATGTAAGGTCTATAATGTCTTATTTATCTCATCACCTAGAATGGTGGAATAGCCTATATTGAAGAATCAATAAGATGTAACAAATTGTGAGGACATATTTTTATAGTTACACTGTTTTTCAACCAATTTATGCACTTTATATTTTACTTATTTTCAGAGGGTGTATTATTTTTGTTATTCTTACCAGTTATTCTTTTTATTATGCTATATAAAATATTTAATGGTATGTAAGGCTTTCTTCTTTATTAATTTTAGTTGCATAATATACACAATTTTAATATAACGCTAATTTTTAAAGAAAAATTGAAATGTAATAGATAATGCTAAATAGTAAAGATGAAAGCCATACAAAACAGGATAAAGTATAGAATAAATTTCCTATTTGTCTCAGCATATTTTCCATTCCACTTTTCCAGAGGGAGTAACTTAATCTGCTTCTTAAGATCCATGGTATAATAATCTGTGTGAATGTAATGTAATTGTGTTTAAATATATGTATTTTATTCTATAACAAAAATAATAAAATTTCCAAAAAAATGAAAAATCTCTAAATATTAAAAACAAAGGGATATAAAATTGGTAGCATAACCACACAGAGAATATTATTTCAAGTAACTGTTAAACACAGCATTTTGACTCCACATCTTGAGTGGGATATAAGATGAATGTCTAAAGGATAAAAGAACCACGAAGAAAACTGCATCAGTTATCTTACTAATAGTGATAATATTTGTAACTATCATATATAGTAAAATAAAACAGGTAATTATGAACCAAGATTTTCAGCATAAATGACAGCTAAATGTAAAACCATAGTTCATTAAAACTCTATACTCTAAAATTTGAATTGGAAATTTCTCTTTTTTTGTTGTTTTGTTTTTTTAGGGTTGCACTCATGGCATATGGAGGTTCCCAGGCTAGGAATCAAATCGGAGCTGCAGCTGCTGGCCTACACCACAGCCACAGCAACCCCAGATTCTTAACCCACTGAGCGAGGCCAGGGATCGAACCTGCATCCTTATGGATGCTAGTCCAATTCATTTCCACTGAGCCACGACGGGAACTCCTGAATTGGAAATTTCAATACACAATTTTTTTCTTTAAATATATATAAATATATCTCTAGCCACTAAAACAGCCTGAACAAGTCCAGTAGTTATGAGCACCATCACCAACCCAGTTGTGTTCTTACCATTTCCTACTAGAAAGAATCAGGGCTACTTGGAGAAATGACTGCTTCCAGTAAACAGCAGGAAAGTATAGGATGATCCTGAACTGTTCTGTTGTACGAGAAAGAAAATTATCGAATACTATTGATATTATATTTAAAAGTTATAGCAGCCATGTGAAGGGATTCCACCTGGCCAATTTGAACTTGAAAATATAACTGCAATGGATTAAAATATGAAATATGTAAAAATATATGTTAACTCATAACACTCAAAAGATGAATACACAGATTGCCTTGGAGATGTCTACCATACTAACTCATATTCTTAAAAGTGATAAATAATAGGAAAGAACTATCTATGAATCTTGCCTTTCTTATACAAATTGTATTTCAGCATCATCAAATAGTTGATGAAAAAATTCTTCTTTATAGAAATATTCCCAGGAATAAATGTGAACAGAATGTTAGAATGACACCATGTTATAACCCCTAATAAAATAATGAATCTGAGCAATAAACACCCAGGGATACTAAATCTAGGCGAAAAGCTAATGGAAGATTTGTAATCAGGTCAGGCTGACACCATCTGAACATACTGATGAATCTATTTTTTTTTTAAGTATTTAAGAGCTTTGAAAGTCTAAAATTTTATTCTATCTGCCAATTAATTAACCTGCCACAATTTCATAGAAGTTTATGGAAGACACAGACTCTGAATCAGAGACTATGATGGTTAATTTGGTCTGTCAACATGATGGGGTCAGGGGGTACCCAGATACTCGGTGAAACATCATTTCTAGGTGTGTCTGTGAGGGGGTTCCTGGGTGAGACCAACACTTGATCAGTAGGCTAAGTAAAGCAGACTGGCCTCTCCAGGGCTGGTGGGCCTCTCACAATCTGTGTCAAAGGGCTAAGTAGAATCAAAGGAGCTGGGAATCTTTGGGCTGGAACATCGGTCTTCTGCCTTCAGACCTAGATTCTGACTAAAACGATCAGCATCCCTGTTTCTCAGGCCTTTGGACTTGGACTGGAACTTATACATTTGGTTCTCCTGGGGCTCCAGCTTGCTGACTGCAGATCTTAAGCCAATCTGGAGAATCCACTAATACAGAAACCAAGGACCATCTATTGCTCATAGAAAAGGTGGTAGCCAGCCATCATGTTCACACTGGTTCCCACAGCCTCCATTCTAACAGAGTGATGCAAAGAGGGTCAGATGATCCTTACAATTAGCAGACTGTATTAGGGGAAAGGAACCCCATGCTTAGGGAATTCTAATAGTCTATCCTGTACAGGCTTGCCAGTTCTTTGCTCCAGTGGGACACTATCACTTTCTTCCCAGAAAGAAAGACTGTTCACCTACAAACATCTTTGAAAAGAGGACGCAGACAAAGGGTGGTTAGGGCCTGTTCTTGCAACAAAGCGAGAAATGCAAGCTCCCCGCAGTCTAATCAGCGTATCAATCTTAACATCACTAGAAATGGAATATCATGTTCCTGATGTGATTACACAGCACCACCTGGGAGTTATTCTTGCTAAAGTGAGTGTATCTGAATCTAGTCAAGTCTAGAGTTCTAGCTACCAGCTTATAGGAAGTACAGAGGATTAAGGAAAAACTAAAGACCAAGTTGGATGAGGAAGCAATCAGCAAAATCTAGAAGATAGGAAATTGTATTGAAAAATGACCTCGTTACTTCAAAAACTAAATGGAATTTTTTAAAGTGGGAGGAGAAGGAATAGTTATGGATTAACAGAGACTTAGAAAATAATGCAACGTGTGGACCTTGTTTGAGCCTAACCTAAATAAAACAATTATAGGACAACTTTTAGACAATGAGGAAGATTTAAGCAAGGGTAGGGTGTTAGGTATAATTAAAATCATATGAAAGAATTATTGTTAGAGATAATAATGATATTGGGATTATGTTTTTCAAAATTCTTGTGTGTAGGGTCAGTTATTGAACTATTTATGGGTAAAGTGATATGATGTCAGTATCTTCTTTAAATTATTTTATCACCAACAATAACAAAAGTGGAAGAAGAAAGTTTAAATAAGCTTGGCAAAATATTATTACTTGCTAATGGCTGGGTGACAGGACCTGAAGGTTTGTAATACTATTTTCTTCAATGTCATGTTGCAATTTTCTATTTAAAAATTTAACAAATGAAACCATAGAAGAATGGGAAAAAAAAAAACTTGAAGAAAAGGCTAAGAGAAATAAATTACAAACAAAATTGCTGAGGGCCTTGGCATAGCTGCCTTAACAGACTTTAGTGGAACATCACAGGTCTTCTGAAGCACACTCTTTAAAAGAGAATAACCTCCATTTTTCCTCTCCAACATGGGATTGTTTATACCACTTGTTCATTGAAAAGATAAGAATTCCTACAAGGGGAGTTCCTGTCATGGCTCAGCGGAAATGAATCCAACTAGGAACCATGAGGTTTTGGGTTCCATCCCTGGCCTTGCTCAGTGGGTTAAGGATCCAGCGTTGCCTTGAGCTGTGGTGTAGGTCGAAGACATGGCTCAGATCCTATATTGCTGTGGTTGTGGCATAGGCTGGCAGCTATAGCTCCAATTAGACTCCTAGCCTGGGAACCTCCATATGCCACAGGTGTGGCTTTAAAAAGATAAAAAAAGAAAAAAAAAGAAAAAGAATTCCTAAGAGGCAAAGAAAAAAGTAAGATAGACAAGAGGGAGTAAGGGAGAGGGGGAAACTGATACAGATGTTTCCTTCTCTCGTGGACTTTATAGTCTAGTAAAGGAGACATCCATTCATCCAATAGTCTCACACATGAGTGTTTATTGATGGTTCTGTAAGAGCAAAGAGCAAAGAACTTGGGAGGTAAAGACAAACTCCCCAAGGAAGTGGACTCTTGCTGGTGTTGAGATCTATAAGAGCAAGTGGCTGTTACACAGTAAAAAGAGTTTGAGGAGAACTATTCTAGGACAGTCAAGAGAACAAGCCTTGGCCCTAGGATGCAGAGAGGAGATCAGAGCACAGAAAGCAGGGAGAGCCCTGCAGGGGCCCCTCTAGACGTAACAGCGGTAGTGGATATGAATTGAAGGGGATCCAGCCAAGTGATATTTAGGGGGGGTGAATGAAATTAACCATACTTGGTGATGAATCTGATATGATGATGGGTATGGATGTTTCATATTGTATTCTTAGTATTATTTCTGTGGAATTGTTGGAGGAGGTCATCAAGAAGCTGTAACTACCAGTTGATATGCCAGCTGGACCTGGGTAACTGGAGGCTCCTCATCCTCTCCTCTGTCCTTGGAAACTATGTCATACCCACTATTTCCACACTGGAAGCCACTGCAAGGACCTGGCCTTGAGAAAGTAAGGTGTTGCTGAGACCACCTGGACAGATATGTGACTGAACCCAGTTAAGGCATCTTTATAAACTTAAGATTTTGGTAGGCAGATGCAGAGATCTCTTCATCTTGTGGTCACCCAAGATAAGCCTCCTGTGTAAGGTCCCTTGCTCATTAAACTTGCCACCTGCCAAGTTGGAGGGATATGCCTCTCCCTTGGTCTGTCTTTGCCCTCCATGTATAGGAACCAGTTTCAGATTTCTGCAGGAAGCTCCCAAGGCTGCAAACCAACAGGTATCCAGCTACAGCTATGAGTTTGGGGGCTCCTGTGTCAGTGTACCACTGGATGAATTGAGTTGTAGGCTGCCAGGCAAAGGGACCATGAGCCAGTCTCAAAAAAGGTTGGATCTAGGCATTTTACATTAATCTGGGGAGACTCTTAGGAGAGAACTAGTACTCTAGTAGAAGTAGTTGTCTAGCCTACAGAATGGGAGAAAATATTTGCAAATGAATCAACTGACAAGGGATTAATCTCCAAAATTTATAAACACTTTCTGCAGCTCCATACCATAAAAGCAAACAATCCCATCAAAAAATGGACAGAAGATCTACACAGACAAGTCTCCAAAGAAGACATACAGATGGCCGAGAAACACATGAAAAGATGTTCAACATCACTCATTATTAGAGAAATGCACATCAAAACCACTATGAGCTACCACCTTACACCAGCCAGAATGGCCATCATCCAAAAGTCTACAAATGATAAGTGCTGGAGAGGGTGTGGAGAAAAAGGAACCCTAGTACACTGTTGGCGGGATTGTAAATTGGTGCAACCACTGTGGAAAGCAGTATGGAGATTCCTCAGAAAACTAAACATAGAACTACCATTTGATCCAGCAATCCCACTCCTGGGCATCTATCCAGAGAAAACCACGACTCGCAAAGACACATGTACTCCAATGTTCATTGCAGCACTATTTGCAATAGCCAAGACATGGAAACAACCTAAATGTCCATCGACAGAGGAGTGGATAAAGAAGATGCAGTACATATATACACAATGGAATATTACTCAGCCATCAAAAAGAATGAAATACCAGCATTTTTAGCAACATGGATGGACCTAGAAACTATCATGCTAAGTGAAGTCAGCCATACAATGAGACACCAACATCCAATGCTTTCACTGACATGTGAAATCTGAAAAAAAGACAGACTGAAATTCTGCAGAACAGATGCTGACTCACAGACATTGAAAAACTTACGGTCTCCAGAGGGGGGTGGGGGGTGGGGGATGTGCTTGGGCTGTGGGATGGAAATCCTGTGAAATCAGATTGTTATGATCATTATACAACTACAGATGTGATAAATTCATTTGAGCAATAAAAAAAAAAAGTAGTTGTCTAGCCTCAACGTCCCTCCCACTGCACTCACCTATACTCATGCCCACTGCCCAGGCTCTAAGGAAAGAGGAATCACCTGAGTAAAGAAATCTGCTCTGAGTTTTGGTTCTGGCTCTCATGAGCTGAGACAGCGGTCAGTTCAAGCTTCTAGGTCACAAACACAAGGGCTGCCATTGAGGTCCATTGACCCTGGTCTAAGGGGCCCTTGCCTTCCATTAAGGGCACCTGGGCTGAAATCCTGAGGGAAGGAAGCTGATAGTGTTGGGAGGCATCAAAAGTAGCAGTTCAGGAGTTCCCGTCTTGGCACAGCGGAAAGGAATCCAACTAGGAACCATGAGGTTGCAGGTTTGATCCATGGCCTCGCTCAGTGGGTTAAAGATCTTGCATTGCTATGAGCTGTTGTGTAGGTCACAAACGCGGCTTGGATCTAGCGTTGCTGCGGTGTAGGCCGGTGGCTGCAGTCTGATTAGACCCCTAGCCTGGGAACCTCCGTTATGCTGAGGGTGGGGCCCTAAAAGGACAAAAGACAAATAAAAAAAAAATAGCAGTTCAGATCTGGAAGTGATGAGCTCTTGGTAATCCTCTGAAGGCAGATTGGTCCTTTCTCCTTGTGAAATCATCCAAATGGTCCTTTTTATTGTACAAATATAAAGTAAATAACCTCTATGAAATATTTCCATTTTAAAAGAGGGTCCTTGATTTAAATTTGCATGACCAAAACCAGGCAGCACTACAAGTAAACACTTAATGTCATTTGACATTACTTGTGTGTACTTTTTTTTTTAGGGCCACACCTGTGGCATATGGAGGTTCCCAGGCTGGGGGCGGGGGGTTGCTAATTAGAGCTACAGCTGCCAGCCTACACCACAGCAACCAGATTGGAGCCACATCTTCAACCTACACCACAGCTCATGGATCTTTAACCCACTGAGCAACACCAGGAATCGAACCCACAACCTCATGGTTCCTAGTCAGATTCGTTTCCACTGCACCACAAGGGGAACTCCTTGGCATTACTTTTGAGAGATTATAAAACAAGAGTAAAACCATTTGACAAAGTACATATCTCATGTACATGATTAATAAAACTAGACTGTGCAGCAGTAAGATCTTACATTCAGAATGCAGGGGGGGAAAAAACAACATAATCTGGTAACCACTTATACCCTCATTCTAAAAGACTATCTGTTGGTGCAAGATCCCTACCCTCAAGTGAAACCAATCAAATCACTCTCATTCCCCACCCCCACCCCCTGCCCGCCACAGTACATTAAGCATAGAGACATTAATTGCCTTAAAAATTGTATTCAGGGGTTCCCGTCGTGGCGCAGTGTTTAAGGAATCCGACTAGGAACCATGAGGTTGGGGGTTCGGTCCCTGCCCTTGCTCAGTGGGTTAACGATCTGGCGTTGCTGTGAGCTGTGGTGTAGGTTGCAGACGCGGCTCGGATCCCGCATTGCTGTGGCTCTGGCATAGGCTAGTGGCTACAGCTCCGATTCGACCCCTAGCCTGGGAACCTCCATATGCCACGGGAGCGGCCCTAGAAAAGGCAAAAAAAAAATTGTATTCACCTTCATCACTAACCCTTATTTCTATATTCTGCTTTAATGTTCAAAGAATAAGTCTCTTAGTATGGAAGCTCGAAATATACATAAGTCCTAGTGTTAAGCTTAAACTCATCCATGACAGTGTCTCTCTTTTCTTGAAAAGCATCCCCCTTGGGAAGGGAAAACAAAGTCAAAACACAAGAGGTTGGTCCATATAGAGTTTACAGGATAAAGCACTGGCTTTAAAGACAAAAGGGTTGAAACTCTTCATGGACACTTACTAGCTGTGGGATCATGGGCTCAGTTCAGACACTGTGTTTCCTTCTCATCTGTGGAACTGTGATAATAAACCATCCCATCCACCTACCAGGAGATTTATGATGATTGCATGCAACATTCTTTGTGAAAGTACTCAGCAGAAATGATTAAATAAGTACAGTTTGCTTTCTTTATGCTGAAGAGCGTAATTTTTCCAGTCATCCCTCCTTGTGCCACAAGGAAAACTGAAGAAAGAAAACAAACTTGAACCGACAATCATGGAGCACGTGGCCTCAATCTGTCTCTAGTCCCTTCTCAGGTTTAGTGAATAACAACACCAACCAACTAAACCCAAAGGCCTGAAGGCCTGCCAGTTGGAGTGGCACTCTGAGGGACACTGCAGCTCTAAGAGGCAGGCCAGGGCTCTGGCTTTGATGCCACCCCTTTCAGACACACTAGCACAGCTCTGACACATGAAAGTGCATGAACAAACTGACATATCTGTCCTGTAATTAACTGCAAGTGTTGGCAGGCAAGTTTCAACACACTGATTTGCTTACTGATTATGAAAGCTTTGCTGGGTGCTAATGACCAGTTCATCCTTACATAGGACCACCACTTCTAAGTTAGAACTTTCCTGGACTGGGGTGAAAACATGCTAAGCCAGTCTTTCTCGAGGTGTGATCCCTGGACCACCCGCTCCTGAACCGGCTGGGGAGCTCATTAAAAAGCAGACTTTCCCAGTGCTACTGAATCTGAATCTCTGGGTATGGGCCCAGGAATCTGCTTCAGTACACAGCAGTTTGCAAGCTCCTTCAAGCTTTGTCACCAGAAAAGCCCATGAACAATTCCTAGGAAATAAAAATAAAATCTGGGTAAGATAAAGTCTAACCTTTTTTTCCTTTGTGCTTCATCCAGCTTTTCATGTTCAGAGAATGCCTCTTCCTGACACCTCGCACCCGGCCCTTCAGACCAGAGTTCCTCCAGTGAAAAATGCCCACAGTTCAGTTACAGCGATCGCAAGCAGAGCTGCTACACCAGGGACCACAAGCTGGAGCCTGAGCATTGATCTTGGGCCTGCGCATGTACCCCACCCCCTCCCCGCCGAACTCCACCCCCTCCACTCCCCACCCTGCCTATAAAGCAGCCCTGTCCACATCCTGAGGGCATGAGAAAAAGTGCTCTCAAGCAGGAGCTCTTGCCTCTGCTTTCTTTATCAAAAACAAAGCTTCCCTGTAGTTCCCAGTTCCCATCGTATTGCAGCGGAAACCAATCTAACTAGGATCCATGAGGACAGCAGGTTCAGTTCCTAGCCTCTCTCAGTGGGTTAAGGATCCAGCATTGCCGTGAGCTGTGGTGAAGGTCATAGACATGGCTAGGATCTGGCATTTGCTGTGGCCGTGGTATAGGCAGGCAGCTACAGCTCAGATTTGACCCCTAGCCTGGAAACCTCCATATGCTGCCCCTTCGGCCCTAAAAATAAAAACTTTCCTTTGCTTCTCAACCAAAGAACTTGGTCTCCTTCTGTTGGCACCGAGAGGCAGAAGGACACTTTTTGGGGTCTGATTTGGGAGGGTTGTTAACAGTTTGAGGAGTGGTTAAGCAAACTCACAATTATCATTCAAATTACTAAGGTTTCAAGGGCTAAATGTAATAAATAATACTTTAAATTAGAACAACATTAGGTATATCGAAAATTCCAAAACATTGCTTGTGATTTCTTTTAAATGAGTGCTATCTGAGAAGCATAAAATAAAGGAAAAATCTGATTTGGGGAATTTTACCTACATTAATCAGGCACATTGATGGTGATCAAATGGGGAGATCTGTCCACTTGGCAATAAAATGATTGACTTTAATGACTTCAGTTGGGTGTTAATCAGTCTCTGATAATAAGAATAGCACAGTAGATAATCACTTGAGGAGTCAATTGCCGGCTGTGATAATTGAATGTGAACCTTCACTTTGGGTTTTTACACATTTGTTTTGAACTTAGAATTGGATTTAAGTATGAGAAACATTAGACCGAGGAGAACTTCCATTTCAGGCTTTATTAGAGAAAAAATATACCATCCCTTTCCCTTCCGTTTCCCTTAGTCAAGACCAAGAATTTAGCTGATGTTGCTAGCATGACAAGTGGGGCTGGAGCCAAAGAGGCAGCCTGTGTGTTTAGGACATTGTTTAAATGCAGGAGAATTGACCAACTAAGTAACTACACTGAGGTTAATGAAAGCCAGGTGTTGCAGTGCTGAAGGGCATTTCAAACACGTAAAAGAAGCGAAGATAAACCTTGGGTTGGCTTGGAATTAGAGGGGTCAATGTGAATTCATGGTTTTTTAACATAAAAGATAGTTGATAGGTAGATAGATAATTCATAGATGATAGGTATAGGGGAATGTGTCTATATATGTGAATATGTGTGTGCACATACATATTTCCTAGCCTGCTGAGAAGAACTAATAGCAATGACACCCAGATCATAGTTTCTAAATTACATTATGCCCTAAAGGAACCAGGACTTTAAAGAAATGACTGATTCCAGGGCTGTGCCAGGGAAATGGCAGATGAGACCAGAACATTGTGTTATGTCGGAAAGTAAGGAGGTGCTCAAAACATGACGAGGCCATGTCAAAAGGAGATAGGAATCAGCTTGAGGGATCTAATAAATAATAAGAGTAACAGGGATTTCCCACTGTGGCACTGCGGGTTTAGGATGCCACATTGCCTCAGCGATGGCTTAGGAGGCAGCTGTGGCTCAAATTCAAACCCTGGCCCAGGAATTTCCATATGCCATGAGTATTTTCAGAAGAAGAAACTAAAAGTAATAGTAATAATAGTAGTAGTAATGGATAATAACACATTGAATAAAATAGAAATCCCTGAGTCCATATTTATGTATATGAATTAATATATAAACTAATGAGGGGGAATGCAAAGTTCTATCTTATGAGAAAATGTCAAAAAATAAATATAAAGGAGGGGTTCCCATCGTGGCGCAGCGGAAATGAATCTGACTAGGAACCATGAGGTTGTGGGTTCGATCCCTGGCCTCCCTCAGTGGGTTAAGGATTTGGCATTGCAGTGAGCTGTGGTGTAGGTGATAGATGCAGCTCGGATTTGGCTTTGCTGTGGCTGTGGTGTAGGCTGGCAGCAATAGCTCTGATTAAACCCCTAGCTTGGGAACCTCCATATGCCATGGGTGCAGCCCTAAAAATAATAAATAAATAAATAAATAAATAAATAAATAAATAAATAAATAAATAAATAAATAAAAACAATGGAATTAGCGAATCACTATTTGGCAACTGTCGTGGCACTAATTGATTTAATCATGAGTTATCTATGGATGCTGAAACAAATAGGTAAAAATTTGATGAGCATACTATTTACATGAGTCTCAAAGCCTGTCTCCACAAAATACTTACTCAATGCTTATTCATAAACAAGTACATAATAGTTACTAACTTTGTGATAGAGTACCAGACAGACACCATTTTAACCCAGTGATACAATAAATATGAACAGTAATAGGACAAAGAAATATCATGTGCCTTCTGATATTAAATACTGAGAAGAACATATTACTTCTGTAGCGTTCCTGCCAGAAATGTGTCGTGTTTAATCAGACAAAACTAAGGTGAGGAACATTTTACTGAGTGAATTTTAAAAACTGTCAAAGTTGTAAAAGAAAAGGAAGGACCTGGGAACTCTTCTAGATTGAGAGAGAGACTAAAATAAGAGACAACTAACTACAACACATGATCCTAGATTGGATCTCAGACTTATAAAGTATATCAGGGGGTCATTATTGGGATAACTGGAAAATTTTTAGGGACATCAATTTATGGATTAGATGATAGTATTTTTCAACATTAATCTCCTATGCAGTGCAAGAGTCTTTATTTATAAGAAATACACATTTTATTAAGAGACAGGGGTTCCCACTGCAGCACAGTGGGTTAAGAATCCAACAGCAGAGGCATGGGTTCAATCCCCAGTCAGGTGCAGTGGGTTTAAGGATCCAGCATTGCTGCAGCTGTGTCATAGGTGGAAGCTGAGGCTCAGATTCAATCCCTGGCCTGAGACCCTCCATGTGTCATGGGTGGGGCCATAAAATATGCATATAAAGGGACAATGAAGTATCATGTCTTTGGCTTTCAAATGGTTTAGAAAAATATATATATAGAGAGAAAAGAAATAATAAAGCAAAAGTTGTAAAATATTAATGTAGGGGAGAAAAAAAATTGTCCTCTATTTGCTTATGTTCTCTCCCTGAGGCTTGCAAATTAAACTGACAAAAGAGAGCTTAACAGGAGAAAAAGATTTATTCATATACACAGGAAAGGCAGGAAAAGAAGTGGCTGACTCATTAAATAGTTTATTTTTTAAATTTTTTTATTGTAGTTGATTTACAATGTTTTGTCAATTTCTGGGTCACAGCAAAATGACACAGTTATACATTTATATACATTCTTTTTCTCACATCATCCACCTTCATGTTTCATCACAAGTGACTAGATATAATTCCCGGCGCTGTACAGCAGGATCTCATTGCTCATCCATTCTAAATGATTTAAGTTAAAAGCTTATATACCTAACTTAGTAGGAGAAAGGAAAGGGGAGAAAAGGCTTTTCTGAGAAAAATAAATAGGTTTATTTGGGAAAGACAAGTGGGTTTCTAGAAAAACAATCGAAAGATAAAGTTAATGATAATGTTTGTCTGTACAGGTGTGAATGGTCTTTTTGCCTCCATTGGGGCCATAAAACTCCTCTGGAGAAGAAATTGGGGGTAGATTTTATTCACACTCTTCCCTCTGGGAGTAGATCTGCCTCAAAGAGAGGATTTGTGGCAGCATTATTCCCCAGACATTGCTGCTTTTAGTTAGATATGGGAAGCTCCAAGAAGACTTCTTCTACATCTGTTGATTCTCAAATGTCTTGACCTTAAAATAATCTTGATTCAAACTCTGGGGTTTTGAGTGAGTCCCTACATTAACAAGTAGGAAATCTTACTGAAAGATGTATAGACGTTCTTCGTACTCCTTTTTGCAAATTTTCTGTAAATTTTAAATTATTTGAAAATAAAAAGTTCTGGCGTTCCCTTTTGGTGCAGTGGGTTAAGGATCCAGTCTTGTCACTACAGTGGCTCAGATCACTGCTGTGGCTTAGGTTGGATTCCTAGCTTGGAAACTTCCATATGCTGCAGGTGCAGCCAAAACAATGCAAAACAAAGTTTTAAAGGTATATACTCCCCATCCTCACAAATTGGAAATTTAATTTCAAAATATTGCCAGATCATTCATTTATTAAAGTTGTTAATCAACTACATCTGTTGATTAACTCTGAGGGATGGGTTAAATGTTAAAGGAAAGATTTCATTTCCATAAATAAATGAGTAGTTATCATCTATTCTTGATGAAGCGAGCCTGTAAGGAACATTGGTAACTCAGTCCAGATAGTATGGGGTATTATCCAGGTTCCTCAGGAAGAAATGCAGCCGTTTCTGTCAGACAGCAGATCTCAAACTGAGTGTACGATAATCACTCAGCCTAAGGCTCTGCTGACAACTGCCTGGGTTATAACCTATTGCAAAGATGACTTTGTGTCCACAGTTTGATTTCCTTGCCTATATTCTTAGAAACATAATGTTCAGATCTTCACGGTCCTTGCTTATCTATTTTGCAAAATGAAAGCTCTTATATTTTACAATAATAACAATACAAGCAACTAGCATGTACTACAGACTTAATATGGGTCAAAACCTCTCCTCAATGTGTTACGTGCATTTTCATTTAATTATCTCCCTTTCCCTATGAAATAGGGACCATTCTTACTCTCTTCTTTTTATGGATAAGGAAACAAGATGGTCTGAGTGATTCAAATCTCCAGGATCCCAAGCTTTTTAAGTGGTTGCATCAGACTTTTTTTTTAAATTACTCAATGGATTTTATTACATTTATAGGTGAACAATAATCATCACAACCCAATTTTATAGCATTTCAATCCCAAACCCCCAGAGTATCCCCCCACCCCCTAAACTGTCTTCTTTGGAAACCGTAAGTTTCCCCCACCCCCTAAACTGTCTCCTTTGGAAACCGTTAAGTTTTTCAAAGTCTGTGAGTCAGTATCTGTTCCGCAAAGAAGTTCATTGTGTCCCTTTTTTATATTACACATGTAAGTGATAGCATTTGATATTGGTGTCTCACTGTCTGACGGACTTCACTTAGCACGATAATTTCTAGGTCCTTCCATGTTGCTAAAAATGCTATTTCATTCCTTTTAATGGCCGAGTAATATTCCATTGTGTATATGTACTGCATCTTCTTTATCAACTCCTCTGTCAGTTGGCATTTAGGTTGTTTCCATGTCTTGGCTATTGCAAATAGTGCTGCAATGAACACTGGAGTACATGTACCTTTTCGAGTCATGGTTTTCTCTGGATAGATACCCAGGAGTGGGATTGCTGGATCAGATGGTAATTCTATTTTTAGTTTTCCGAGGAATCTCCATACTGTTTTCCACAGTGGTTGCACCAATTTACATTCCCACCAACAGTGTCTCCTCATTTCCCACCCCCACCCCCAGCCTCTGGCAACCACCACTCTTCTCTCTGCTTTTATGAATTTGACTGTTGAAGTTTCCACATATAGTGGAGACCATGCAGTATTTGTCTCTCTATGTCATTCCCACATACAGGACTCCTCAGGTTGTAGAACATTATATCCAGACTCTGGTGGGCACATTTGACTCAAAGGTGACAGGATAGGGGTCAAGGTCCAAAAGGATCAGAGAATGGGTTCCATAGACCAGCTGGCAGCCACTACAGTGTATTCTTATATTTGGGTTCTACCTTTTATTTACCAGAACCCAGAGAGCTGGACAGATTGATGCCTCAAGTGCCACCTCCAAGCTCTGCCCTTGGTGCCCCTGTGTGAGACAGACTCTGAATATTTTAGCATTAAATACTAATAATAGTAATAACAATAGCAATAATAGTATCCATAAATTTAAGTACATTATATATAGCCCATGTCATTTAACAGTCACAAATGTATGCAGTAAATTTTATTATTCTTATTTTTCAGATGAGAAAATTGAAGCTTAAGGTATTTAAATAACCCATGCAAAGTCAAACAGTCATGATTTGAACCCAAATCTCTCTGATTCCCAAGCAGTGCTTTTCTTCCTCAGACTTAGTTGAGCTGAGTCCTTACTTTGTGCTTCTTGAGAGCCTGGCAGCAGCTCTGGTCTTCCTGCCACAGCCTGCAGTGTCCCATCATTCCCTAGTGGGAAGAAATGCAAAGATGGCTAGTATTGAAGCTGTTTAGGAAGAGCACCTGTCCAAGTCTGTGACCCCTTCCAGCCACACCGTGTGTGGCAAATGGAGTTCCCAGGAAAGCCAACTCTGAGATGGAGATCAGCAGGCAGGAGGTTTATTAGGAAGTACCCTCAGAACCAGGGTTGAGCGGAGAATGAAGCCAAGCTGAGCAGCAGCCTCCACAAAGGCTCAGCCAATCTTAGGGGGAATTCTGACACTGAAGTAGCTCTTTAGACTTGGGGTGAGAGAGCTAATCCTTTACATGCCCACGACTGCTAGGCTTTGAACATGGGCTGTCCTGAGAAGGGGTGTAACACTGAGTAAAGCAGCTCTTTTTGGTTGAGGTACTTCCTGAAGGGAGCTGACAGCTGAGGGCCTTTTGCCAGCAGCACTCACAGCACTGGGGAAGATTAAGGTTTTCATTCCTGAAGGGTGACAGGATTATGTCAGAGGGATCTTTGCTTTTGCTACCTCTTCCAACAGACACATATGCTCGAGTGCATACACACACAATCCATGGCACAAATCAATGCCTTATAGGTTTTTTTTTTTTAAGAGGAGAAATAGATGCTGCAAATGGGTGATTATGGCCTGAAAAGAGAGAATTAGACTGCTGAAAAGATCCAGCCACATTTGTATCACTTGCATTGCCCAGTTTTAAAGTGCTTACAAGGAAGAGAACTTCTCCCTTGCTCCCTAGTTAACCTTTCAAAAAATACCTTCCATAACTCTGATTCACCATATATCTGAATGCTTATGTTTCCAAGCTCCCCATTTGAATTTGGGGACTTACACTACTCCAAGACTATCTGCTCCAAGGTAACTCCAGGGACCCTTAGGCTTTCAGTTAGCACTTTCTCTTCCCTTCCTGGACTTCTGCTATCTTGCACCTCACAGGTTATTTGATGCTAAAGGAGTGGAGGTTTTCTTCCATGGTAACTGGTGCCATATCAGGCACATAGTAGGTGCTCAATAAGATCGGTCAAATGACTAAATGGTGTGTTCTGGTTGGGAACTTAATCATGTCTTCTGATGCCGGCAACCTTTTACCACTCCCTCAGTGTTTGTGCCACATGGCTCCCCAGTGACTACCCAAGGCACAGAGCCATTTTCCAGGAACTATGCTCAGACTTGGGACCAGAAGGATTAAGGTATTTCTCAAGCATCCCCAGGTATCCAAATGTATAAGCTAGTAGTTAATTTAGTTAAATCCCTGAAATTTGAAAACAAAAAAGCAAAAGTGAGGCTCACACATTCAAAAGAGACTTCAGTACTTTGCAACTGAGCCAAAAATATGGTTGACTCACACATATGGTTGACAAAAGCCAACCATATCTCTTCCTTGGAAAAGGCAAACTAAATTTAGCCAAAAAAGCTACCTGTTTTTCAAAGGCGATGTAATGGTTTTTGCTGGCTGAGGGAAAAAAAATAATATCCTTATAATATTTTTTAGAATTTTTGGAAAAATAAGATCATTCTGGGTTAGGACTCAGAAACCTTTATTTCAATCCACAAAATCTCTGCTAATATTCTTTCCCCTTCTTCTGCCTGTTTAAATAACCAGACTCTTGGCCCTTGCTGGATCCCCTCTGCTTCTATTTTTCTATACATAAAAAAGACGCTGTTTTCTGGCCTTGATTCTCCTTGCTGTCAGTAGGCTGCTTTTACTGAATAGGTGTGTTCATGTTCTTGGCTCTACAAGCACATTGATTTTATAGCTGAACTGGCAAGGTTCTGTGGGTGGGGAAGGCAGAAGTGGCATATGAGATGGCCAAGGAATGTGAAAATTTAAACTACAGACTAGAAAAACTTCAAAATGTACACTGCATATTTTAAAAGCACTGCTGCTTATAAAGCACTGAAATTATTCCCTCATTACTGAGAGTATGTATAAATAACATTAAAGCAAAATACGTGTCCAACGGTGTTATGTTTATAAAAACTAGTTCATTGGGTAAAATATATAAATTAGATTTCTCAATTTCCATAAAACTTTCTTGCTCAAATTCCCAGGTCTAATTTACAATTCAGGATTAATTGTATCTGGAATTATGTGTCTGAGGAGTTAAATGTTTGACACTGTGGGGGAAAAAAATCGTTATATTCACAAAAAGTGCAGTAGGTCTTTGTTTATTTCTATTTGAAAAATGCAGGAAAATAAAACGGAAAGAAAAATTCTTAGGAGCTTACTGATTCTGCAGAGTTTTTGCCTGGTCAACATCTCTGGCATCCTAAAAACCATCTCCGTATATCACACAGAGCTTCAGGTAGATCTGTGAGCCCCAAAAAATCCACTCACCTGTCTTTGTCTTCTTAGTGCCTAGCAAGCAGCCTGGCCCAGAGTAATTGTTTAAGGGATAACTGAATAGAGTTACTGCCTTGTGGCAGAAAATAACCTCTTATGACCTTATGATATAAAGGTAAAGAACATTAGAAGAAGATGTATATTTCATGAAAAATGTAGGGTCCAAAGGAGAAGCGGGGGAGGGAAACACATAGAGACTAATTGTGTGCCAATAACAACTTTGATGCCCTTGATGGCTTTAAGCCTGAAAACTTTGTTGTGCACCTTTAAAAGCATTCTGTATCAATTAATACATTTATGAAATAAGCACTTACTTTATGCCTACTATGTTCCAGGCACTATTCTACTTTTATTTTTATTTATTTATTTTGCTTTTTAGCAGCTGAAGCATATGGAGATTCCCAGGCTAAGGGGTTAAATCGGAGCTATGGCTGCTGGCCTGCACCACAGCCACAGAGCAACGGGATCCGAGCCATGTCTGCAACCTACACCACAGCTCACAGCAAAGCCAGATCCCTAACCACTGAGAGAGGCTGGGGATAGATCCCGCAACCTCATGGTTCCCAGTTGGATTCATTTCCGCTGTGCCACAACGGGAACTCCTCCAGGCACTGTTCTAGGCAGTGAATAAATACAGCCATGAACGAATTCTCTACTGTCATGGAATTACCCTCCAGTGGAATCCACATTCCCTACCCTGAAAGGTAAGTATTTACACCATTTTTATGAGCAGAACAAAAAGGTTCTGCACATAAAAGGTTCTAGAACAAAGGTTGGAGTTCCCTGGTGACACAGTGGGTTAAGGATCCAGTGTTGTCACTCTGATTGCTGCTGTGGTGCAGGTTCCATCCCTGGCCGGGGAACTTCCACATATGGTGGACATGGCCAAAAAAAAAAAGAAAAAGAAAAAGAAAAAAAGAAATAACAAACGTTTTCTCTCATAGAGATCTTCCTCCCCGTCCAGTGTTTTAAGTGGCATTGGTTTTGCATATAATTATTTTACTTTATTTGAAGGAAGCTCTACAGACCAAACTAATTATTTAACATAGTATCACCAACAGGTGATACTCTAATTAAAGCAAGTTTTTGCCACCAGGAAAAGGGTCTATTATATATATATATATTTACACATATATACCCATTATATACATATATATACATACACATGTATACACACATATATACAAAAAGTAATTTCCTGTTTGATTTTTGTAGGCTTAGCACTTTAAAGAGAATACTAACATGACCTGACTTGGCAGTGTTTTTAAGTATATCTACATATTTTAATTAGACTTCAAATTTGATTAATAATCTGGTAGGGTTTTTTTTTCCCCCTATGAACTCCTTTCCCTCAGAAAAAGTGTTTCCATTGGATTATTTGAAATTAGACAAAGTAAAAGCTTACTGGAAATATGGCAAAATTTACATGATAAAACACAATGTTTAGAAAATGTTAAATATAAATGAATTACATAAAAGGATTCAATTTTCATAGGACAATATATTTAGAAAGTTTGTTTTTAAAGAAGAAATCAATTTCAGTGATTGATATTCTTGAACGATATAATAGACCTAATTATTAGAAACCAATTAGATGTTAAGAAAACCACTTAATTCTAAATCCTTTAATGGATTTTACAAATTAGACCTATTAAACATTTTAAGAGAGCATTTAAATTTCATGGTGAATCAAACAGCTGCATTTAAAGAATTGAGTAGGATTCATTAAAATTTTAATTTTATCCAACAGAATTAAATACATTGGATTCTATTCTCTTTGGGTTTCATCAAGCATGGAGTATGATGGGAAGAAAACTAGAAGACTCAGACCTGGGTTTAAGCCTCACCATTGCTTTGTGACCTTAGACAGAGAGTGTCATTTAAGCACTTTGAGCATTAATGTTTCCATCTCGAAAGATCTAAAGATTGAGTAAAAGCAGCTGAAACTGCTCTGAAAACTGTCAGAAGGCAATCTCATTGTATGCTATTTATTATCATTCTACTGCCTTCCATTGTCAAATGAAGAATTTTAACCATAGGTCTCTCCACTCCAAGCTGAGAGGATCCCAGTGACAAGCATCCTACAATCAGTCCAGACCACAGTGACCCTCTACTCAGTAGGCTGGGCAAAGATGTCCAAGTGTTCTGCATCTATGGTCAGGTGCAAAATTGGGCTCCCTAGTTTGAGAACAATTCTGTAGCTCATACTCTACATCAGATCCTTTCCTGATTTTAGGCATTAATGGCAACTCTAGTCAGCCATGTGATTAAATGTTTATTTATAAATTCAGATGATGGCTGTAATGAATTTATCTGAATTATTTCTCTATTGATCTCTTTTTTGACCACAATATTGGGGTGTTAGAATACAGCGTTGTTCTTACCCTTCCCCACCTTCCTTTCTTCCAAAAGAAAAAAACTTCTCCTGCTTAACAATCTCTATCAAAAATCTTTGCTTATGGGAGTTCCCATTGTGGTGCAGCAGAAAACAAATCCAACTAGGAACCACAAGGTTGTGGGTTTGATCCCTGGCCTCGCTCAGTGGGTTAAGGATCCGGCGTTGCCGTGAGCTATGGTGTAGGTCGAAGATGCAGCTTGGATCTGGTGGTGTTGTGGCTGTGGTGTAGGCTGGCAGCTGTAGCTCCAACTGGACTCCTAGCCTGGGAACCTCCATATGCCGCGGGTGCAGCCCTAAAAAGGACAAAAGACCCCCCCCAAAAAAAATTGTTTATATTACCACCTATTGTTTCTTTTCTGCTCAATTATCTTTCCTACCATGCTTCGCTGATTAAATTTCAAAAATCAAACTTCCGGAGTTCCCATCGTGGCGCAGTGGTTAACGAATCCGACTAGGAACCATGAGGTTGCGGATTCGGTCCCTGCCCTTGCTCAGTGGGTTAACGATCCGGCGTTGCCGTGAGCTGTGGTGTAGGTTGCAGACGCGGCTCGGATCCCGCGTTGCTGTGGCTCTGGCGTAGGCCGGTGGCTACAGCTCCGATTCAACCCCTAGCCTGGGAACCTCCATATGCCGCGGGAGTGGCCCAAGAAACAGCAACAACAACAATAACAACAACAACAACAACAACAAAAATCAAACTTCTTTTAAGTCATTTGCCACTGTTGGCAAATGCACCATATTTATCTACTCCATTTTCCCCCAATAAACATTTGTGTCTTATTATGCCCATGAGAAGACACTGGGTATTTGGGATATGCAAGACACAGCCTTCTATTTTCAACTGTACCTCTATTTTTCCACTTACTTCTTTCCTTTAATCATTTGTGCCTCCAAATTCGTCTACTGTCCTGTAACAGAAATCTTCCCTCTTTGAAAGAGTAACCTCCTCTGTATTCATTATATTTACCTTACTTCCTGTGCATCTCAACACTGCTACTAAAAATAATTTCCTAGAAGCCAGAGCACTAATAAGTTATATGATGATGAAGGATGTATGTGTGTGTGATGATATTGTGATTTTGTTTCTAAAAATTGCAACTTACCATTTGAGATAAGTACTAAAATATTTATAGGTAAAATATAATCTTTAGGATTTGTTTTGAAAATACTGCAAGGGAAAATGGGGAATGGAGAGATCCAGATTGACCACAGGTATTGGGCCTGGTTGGTAAGTACATGGAAAGATCATTACACTCTTCAGTTTACCTATTTTAATACTCTCCACAATAGAGACGAAGTTTTTCTCTTCACTTGCTACTCTCATAAGAGCTAATATAATATGTAGATGCCTTGTAAATGGTACTACAAAACCCAATACCAAAGTACAAAATTACTATATACTACCATGGTATATATAAATACCATATTTTATATATATATATATATAAAATATATATATATATAAATATATATATATATATATATATAAATAAATAATATATATATAAATATATATATATATTTATATATATATATAAAATAATAGCTATCATTAATTATTTACTATGTACTAGGCTTAGGCACTGTTAAGGTGAATTCACATAAATTATCTCATTTATTCTTCACACAAAGCTTATCAAGCAGTTATCACTAAAGGCTCAGAAAGATTAAGAAACTTGCTCAGTATCATTCGGATGGAAACAAACACCCTGAATGCTCATTATCCAAGTTCCAAATATAAAGAAAATAATTATTCTCACAATAACTCAAACACGATACTCACATCCATATTGATGTACTTCTTTTCAAATTATCATAGGCTATCAAGTAGATGTGGCCAAAGACAAGGTTGAAATCAATTTACATTCACCTAGTTAAGTCAATATTTGGTGGACTTACAAATTTTATTAGCATTCACAATAAAAATCAAGTATAACTCTAGCTGACTGTTCAGAGTCACTGTTTACAGTCATGATTGGAGAGGGAGGTAGCAAAGTCTAAGGCAGCAGGTTTAGCTTTAAGGCAGCAGCTTCAGCTCCCTTAAAATGATCAATAAACATGTAAAAATCACAGGATATCTGGCCCTACAGATGATAGTGATCAATCCCCTACATTAGGGCATTGAACCCTAAGCAATTCACAAACATACATTAAATTTAGTGATTGCTTTATATATCAGCTTTTAAGTTTCATACAATTATAGATTTTAATGAAGCACAGTTCCGTAAAGCTCTCAATATAGTTTCCTATGGAACTGGTGCATTTCCTAGAAACAACATGCAATTTTACAGATTTTTACTACTGGATTAACTAAAACATTGAAGATATTTTCCTTTGAAAAATATTTCAATTCCAGGAGATAAAACTTAAGAATGCCTATTTAAGGGGCAAAATTTTTTTCAGTTCGTGCAACCTGCTGACTTTTTAAAAGGGTGAGTTTCTTTGGCATGAAAGGACAACATAAGAGACATACAAATCTTTGCAGTCATAAATGAACAAATGAGAGCACACACTTCCTGGAACACAAATCTCACTAAAGATTATGTTTACTAAAAAAAAAAAGACAGAAATAAAAACAAAACAAAACAAGAAAACCTCAGTCAAGGGGACCAGAAGTAGCTAAGTTTTAAGAAATTGCAAATTAATTCACTGTGTAACAAATCCAGTAACAATGTCATTATACAATTTGTTTAAAAGCCAGGTATTTCTTCTAGTATATGATAAATTATTTTACTTACAAAAACATACATACAGATTCTCAGGAAATTGAGGTATTAGAAAATTGATAAATTCATACAGCAAAGAGGTAGTCATGAAAATCCACCATCAACTAAAAATGAGCATATTTCTTAGATTAAAAAACAAAACAAAACAAAACAAAACCTTACATCACAACCCCAACCCCTCCACTGTTTACATTTTTTTAGTAGAAGATAATTTTGGCACTTTGGTGGTCTTTGTTAGCCCTGGATCCTTTTCATATGAAAACTGAACATGGATATCAACAGAATGTGTGCCTTGAGTTCTTTTCCCAGCAGTGCTCCCAGACCCTACCTAGCAAGCCTAGCATGCCCTTTGGCCAGGTGCTTCCCATCTCCACTCCTGCTCTTCTGATGTACTAGATGATCTGCTAGAATCAAGGGTGACAGACACACTAGCCAGAGAACACAGCAAAATTAATCTGGTTCTCTCAGAAACAAAGGCACTTGCCTTTGTATCGACACTAATGGATCTTATAGAATTTTAAAAAGTATTAACATGGTAAGCCTCCATGTTCGTTTAACCACTGGTAAAATGGAGAAATGACAATTCTCAGAGGTGAAATGATTTCAAATTCATCTAAAATGGGAAGTTATTAGGTTTTAATGGTATAAAATGTTTTAATGCTAAAAAGATGACAGTCTCATCAGAAACCAATTTTTGGCACTTGAAATCTGCATATCTCTGCAACCCAAAGAACTTCCAGATAATAAAAACAGAAAGGGCTTAGCTTTTCTCAGAAGGGCTACATCACAACTGCATGAAGAGAGGTGGTGACACTGTTTTAATGAAATAGTCAACATAAATACTGTAGCTATACTTTTCATAGAGTATACTGTTCAGAGGCAATTTTTAATCCTGATCCTTCTATTTCGTTCAATACATAGTCCAGTCTTAAAAAATTCTTTTCAAAAAATGCTTTCAATTATTACTGCCTAAATATTAAGCTAGCTACCCTGTATGGGAGCCATTAACCACATGTGGCTGTTTAAATTTCAATTAAATTAAAAATTCAGTTCTTCATACTAGCCTCTCTTAAGGGCTCAGTAGCTATATGTGACTAGGCTACCATACTGGAGAACACATTTCTATCATACAAAGTGCTATTGGATAGCACTAATCTGAAGAAAGTGCAATGTGCTACATGCTTATGAAATTTTTTAAACTCATTTTCTTAAAAGTTGTTTAAAAGCATCACAATATCTCCAGGCTACAGATTATTACTGATCTCTGCTCACATGTGTGAAAGAATATCAACTTTCTGGTTTTTATTTAGACAATGTATGAAGTATTAAGTTCCATATATAGGGCCTAAGTAAAACATGAACTCAGATATTTTCACTACATGACTATAAAAAAAAACATAGTGAGGATTTGGCATGCATGATGCAAGTAATTTAGCAGTCATGATTAAAACAGATCTCTTCTTCCACTAATATACGTAAATATTAAAATGTGAAAGGATGCGTAACTACCATTTAAAGCTTCTCACAAGAATGGGGAAAAAAGCCTTTAGATAGTGCTCTATTTTACTTTGGTCTTACCAAGGTGAAAAAAACATTACTTCAGTATAAACCAAAAAAAAGTAAATTAAAATAAAAACCGTCTTAGGAATAAATTGCTATGGAACAAAGACAAAAAAGAGGTTTTGGTTCAATGCATGCAAAAATGCTCTCATTTGTATTCACAGATGATATATGAGCTGACTAACTTTGAATACCTTTAGGAAAATCAAGTTCATGTTGTCATTTTCAAACTTACTTTGTCAGAACACAAAGTGAGGGAGATAACAACTGTTTATCACTTCTTCCAAATAGCTCTTGGATGAGAGGCAGGAAGTGGGGAACAGAATAGATTGCCTGGGTGTTTTTTGTTTTTCTCAGTAGGTAAAAAAAAAAAAAAAAAAAAACAACTCAAAAAAAAGGTACACAGCTGCATCTAAAAGAAAAATGCAAACACAACTTAACCATACTTTATTTGACTGCATCTTATTTAGACAGCTTGCACATTTCAAATCCCATTAAATCTCTCTCTCCAAAAGGATATGGGACAATAGAAGAAAATTATGCAGCAATATCCAGTCATCAAACAGCAGTCCAATATTTGAGATACACGTGATAGTTTATAGATACTCAACTCATATCTGACGTCAATATAATTTATGGTTATGTTTTTACAAACCTGAAAGCCCTGTAACATTATAGCACTCATTTTAGTGATGACATGGTGCACTGAAAAGTAACTCTGATGCACTACCAATTTGCTTTTATCTATGCTCCTGGAAAGTGATGAACTTCATGATTTTTAGATACCATAATAAATATACACATCCAGTCTTATACATGTCAGCCAAAACCATAACACAGGGCAAGGTAAAGTTAAAACAAGTGACAAACAAACTTCTTTACATAGATTTGTCGAGCAAATGGGGAGGGTTAATTTGGGGAAGAGGCAGAAAATATTAAAGCCAATTTTTTAATAGTAACTTTTTCTTTATTTTGTTGGCTTCAAAACTACTGTCTGGTTTATGATCTGTGGACTTCTTTAGTAGAGTAGTTTCATTCTAATGTAAGGGAAATTATAATCAGCCCACACATCAAAAATGGTAGTATACCCGTTAGCTTCTTCAATACCTATAATATATAGCTTCATGGTAGCATGTATATTAAAATGTTCAGCAGTACCAACTGCCAAACCAGTGTCAGTGGATAGTACAGTCAGTCTTAAAAGAGGCAGCACCCCGTTAAAAGAAAGTTGCACCAATTTTGCTCAGTTTTAGTCAAGTGAACTCTATTGATTTTAAATGGAATTGTTTTAAGATTAGATAAGAAAAATGAAAGCCCAATATCAAAAAGTAAATTAATGTTTGATGCTCCTTCAACTGGAATGGAGACTTAATTCTGGTGCTGGGTTATCACACCTAGAGGATGAAATTTTAGCCTACTTAAGTAAACAGTTTCTGCACACCCAATTAAAGACATAAGGTAGACACAGATATTCAACACACACCAGTTGAACAATATGAAAACCATCTGACTTTTCAATCACATGGTCAAGTTCATGTTTAAAACACTTAAGCAAAATCTGGTCAATTCTGGGTGAAAAGATAAGTAGTGATGGTTTCACTAACAATCTGCCACAAAAATTAATGGCTGAGCTAAAAATCTAGCATATATCTACTTTAGAACTATCCCCATTAGTGAGCCAAGCAAATGTATGCTCATCAACAATCATTACCTAAGAATCAGCAAGTTATATAATGTGGTGAGATAAAATTTGATAATGAAAGTACTGAGCTATTTTATTACTTCAATTCCCTCCATATTAAAAATGACAGAAGCATCACTATGACTGATATTCCTCTAAATACTATTGCCCAAAGGAAGTTTGACCAAAAATGTACTCAAAATGGTCAGCTGGAAAGCTGAGTATTGTGTGGTCATCATATTTTTAATGTAACCAGTATTCTGCCCATTAAACTTTCAAGAGCAATATAAAATGGAAAGAAAAGGTTTTCTTTAAAAATAAGAACTATAAATGACTCCATCAACAACAGGAAAATTTTATTTTCACCAAATTTGTGTACCTTTATTTTAAAAGTACTGTCACCATGTTCACTTTCAAGACACTACACTGAGCAAGGAGCAGCTTTCCCTTAAAAAAAAAAAAAAAAAATAAGGCAACAAACTTTCCTGAAAGGGGGCTTTTGCCAACTGTTAATGGAGGTAGGGTTTTTAAAAATACAGTAATTATAGCCATAAAATAAAATTCAAACCAAATCCTAGAGCAGAAGTAAAGCATACCCAAATTAAAGGAAAAAAAAACAATAGATTCCTACAAAACATTTTTCACAGAGAATGAATCTTTTTTTTTTTTTAAATGGGTACCTAGGTTTTCCAGTCAAATAAATTATCCATCACAAGTTTCTTGACTCAATTAAAAGCAATCGACCTTAAAATTTGTTACACTGCACAGACTGGCCAAAACACAATGGAACTAATGAACATGGTGATGGCTATTAAGAAAACCCATAGAACTCATTACAAAAAAATATTTCCATTTTTCCCTTTTGATTTTCTGGGAACTAAGCAAAGCTCCCCCCCCCAAATTTGCACAAATAAGTGAAAAGAAAATAAAATCAGTTTAAAATGGATACAGTGCACCTTGAAATTTATTTTCAAGACCAAGAACAAAAAGCGAAGCATTTCAAGAAATGGAAGCAGTGGGAATCCAAATCAAGTGGGGAAAAAAGTTCCAACTACTCTGTAAAAGCTATTCCTCACAGTTTAGCAATAATTGATTAAATAAAATCATACCAATTTACATTAGTTTTCTATTCTTTCCGAAAATCCCTCTCAAAAAAAAGTGCATCCAAAACCCAGCAATTCCCGGCTTCATTAACTTTTCTCATCCCTTTCGAGTTATTTCTCAAAGATTTTCCAAGTAGATTCAACTTCTTACTGTAAGGAAAGAAGGGACTTCTACAGTAAAACACGCTATCACTCACCTGGAAAAAGTATCCAAATTATAAAAATCTGAAATAATTTATTATCAAATTTAGAATTTAAATAAAAATAAGAGTTTGCTTGCAAAGGCCTTAAAGAAAAGGAAAAGATAGCATGCATTAAAAAACCAGAGATGGAGACAAATATACTTATCTACACAGGCACTGGCAGACGCAATTTAATTGTTATCTTTTACTCTTTGTAAGATACACCCAAGCCTACATAACAATTTTTCATTCACTAATCACTGAGGTACCAATATTCAAGAATGGAAAATTTAATATTGAAAAAATAAAACCTAAAATTGAAGCTTTTCCCCCACCCCCTTCAGAAAACTATGGCAGGTTTCATGTAAAATGTTAGTATACTCAGAGATTTTTACCATCTACATTGGCTTTTTTAAGGAACAAAAATCATGTTCCACTTACTGGTTCTGTGATGAAATTATCACTGTGTAAATAACATTGTCACCAGACTTTGCAAATGAACAAATAAATCTTGGCTATCAACTGGCACATCTTGTTGGTACCAAAAGAACTCCTTAAGTTTAAAACGACCTCTTTTAATTCAGAACAAATGCGCCATGCCAAAGTGCAACAAATATTGTGCGACACTCAAATGAGACACTGACAGATAAGAGCTGCATGGAAATTACTAAATCCACCTGCAAAGCAATTCTGTACAAATTGCATTGCATGCAAAAGTCGTTTCTGCATGGTTGGAAAGTTGTTCCTTGATGTCAGTTTCTCAACGCAACCATAATTTAAGCCGCAGTGCATCAACTCCATTTAAATAGTATCTGAACAGCCTCTTATCTCGAACAAAACCAAGATTTTCATAAAGTTTCAAAGCAGACTTATTCGTTATTTCCGTTTCCAAAACAACCTTCAAAAAAAGAGAAAACTAAGTTATATTTTTATGTATTTGAAACTAATTTATAATTTCATAGCAAGAAATTCACTTATAACCAGTTAAGATCAAATACTTAACAAAAACAGACCGCATTTAATTGTTTTTAAATTGATGGTGAAAACAATAAATATTAATGATGTACAGAAAAAACCCAGAAAAACAGTCACCAGAATTATAAAAGCAACTATCTCTCAGGGCAAGAGGGGATGAGAACACAGGGAACATTTTCTGTTCTACTGATTTTTGTGAAATGTTTAGAATTTTTAGCAATGAGAATATATATTTTATACTAAAAAATGAATCAGTTCCCTGTTTTAAAAAAAAAGTGTGACAAAAAGATGAAGAAAACTAAAAAATGAATAATCAAAGGTTTAAGAAAATAAATGCTTGAAACTATTGTTTTCAGACTGAGCAGAGTCTGAAAACTATAGCCCTTGGAACAAATGCACCTACTCCCCGTTTTTGTAAATAAGTTTTATTGGAACATAGCTGTGCCCAAAGGTTGACATGACGACTGCTTTCTCAACAGTTGAGCAGCTGCACAAGAGATTTGTGGTCTGCAAAGCCTAAAATATTTATCACCAGGCTCTTTGCAGAGAAAGTTTGCCAAACCTAGACCAAAGGCAAGGAAACTTTAGAGTACCTGGAGGGCTACCTGCACCTCACTTCCAGAATTTTTGAGCAGGATTGGGGTAGAGCCCAAAAATCCGCATTTTTTAAAAACTGCCAGGTGATATGGATACTGCTGGTAAGGGGACTACATTGAGAACCACTGTTCAGATATTATGGATATCAACGCTAAAAGAGGAACACAAAGTATTAACTTCTATCTGGGTCTTTTTAAATATTACTGAATCAGTGGCCCTGACAATAAAGAACTGATACTTTTGAATATTATGTGATTTTCTTCTAATTTATTTCTACCTTCTTCCACCAACTGCTATCCCATCCTCCCAACTTTTACATACATAGCTCTATTTGCCTTTCTATTGATTCTCAACCTACCTCACTGAGAATCAACATAGTGAGCCATAGTTACTGCTAGGATGTCATAATCCTCAGGTGTTTGAAATGGAAAAGAAGGGCAAAGTATAATTAAACAAGGGCCCAAGTTAAGCCTCATTCTGTTCTATTGCAAGCTATAAAAAAAGTGACAAGAATTCAAGCATCAGATATAAATAATAGAAGACTGTACTTCAACTCATCGTATTCAAAACTGAACTCATGACCCTCTACAATTCCACACATCAGTAACAGTATCTCCATCCCATCAATGCCACAAAGCTACAACCTGGGAGTCATCTCTGCACCTCTTCTCTCTTCATCCACTACATACATCCAAACACTGAGTTCTTCAATTCTCTTAAATCTCTTTCAAACCGATCCTCTTCTTTCTATCCGCACTGATAACATTCTAGTCTAAGCTGCCATCAACTTTCATTGTAAATACAAGAACCTCCTAACTCAAAAGGTCTCCTATTCAATGTACAGTGATGCTCTTGTTAATTCCCTACTTAAAACCATTTATTGACACCTTTTTGTACTCTAGAAAAAGTCCTCAATCTAACAGCAATCTATAGAGACTTAAAGTCCATTAGATATAGCCTCTACCTAGCTTGCTAACTATGCTTTAGGTCTCCCTTCCTTGTTCACCATGATCAACAGTAAACTTTTATGTTTCTGGAATCCACCATTATCTTTCCCACCTTAAACCTTTCACAAAAACCATTTTCTCTGCTGTAATAATGCTCTTCTTACAGTCTTCTTTTTGCTTTGGGCCTTAGCATGTCACTTCCTGACTGGGTAAAGTATTCCTTTCCCTATAGCACTTTGCACTGTTCCCAGTTCAACTGCACTCTCATTCAGCAGTGGATGAGGATGACATCTTTCTGAGCTGGTGAGCCCGACAAGGACAGCAATCATGGGTACCTTGTTCACAGCTGTTTCCTCTGCACCTAACACACTACCCTACACACACGGCTCTTAAACATTTGTTAATTACATACATCCTGCAGCTGCTTCGGTTACTGCAGAGGTATGGGTTCAATCCCCAGACCACTGCAGTAGGTTAAAGGATCTAGGGTTGCCACAGCTGCAACATAGACTATAGCTGTGGCTCGGATTCCATCCCTGGCCTGGGAATTACCATATGCTGCAGGTATGGCCATTAAAAAAAAAAATGTGGAGTTCCCTCTGTGGTTCAGCAGAAACGAATCTGATTAATATCCATGAGGACGCAGGTTGGACCCCTGGCCTTGCTCAGTGGGTTAATGATCTAGTGGTGTCGTGAGCTGTGGTGTAAGTCAGAGACACAGCTTGGATCCCGCATTGCTGTGGCTGTGGTGCAGACCCTCAGCTACAGCTCCAATTAGACCCCTAGCCTGGGAACCACCACATGCCATGGGGTACAGCCCTAAAAAGACCAAAAAAAAAAAACCATGTATGCCACCTTCCAATCTGGTCAGTGCAATTTACCAGTTTTGAACTATTCTCTTGAGTAATTTCTAGCATTCTGTTTTAGGCCAGCACCTAATTACAGCTAAAACAATAAATCAAAACAATATGAGAAGCAATAAAACTGCAACAATTCAAAATTTGGGACTGCTTTCATAGAACTAAAAAGTAAAGTGAGTGTAAAAAAAATAATATTTATTGAAGGTTTACTAAGTGCTAAATAAAGCATTTCACATGCATTATGTCATATTTCATAGATTTGTCATTTTCACAATAAGTCTATGAAATAGATATATCTCCAATTTACAAGTGAATGAAACCCTCGGCCACCAGAAGAACAAGAATAGATCACACTCCAAATCTGAAGTAGGGCTAAAGAATATCTACTCTTCTGTACCTCTGATTGTTTCCTGAAATACAACAAAGCAGCGAATGGGAGCTCTAAAATGATGAAGGGGATCTAAGTCCAAATTCATTAATACCTGGCAACCTAAAATAGTCAAAATACATCTGAGGCTAACTATGGCTACAAAAATACACATGAGGTGTAAATTATGAGTTGAATTCAGGTTTGCTGGCATCCTAAAAGATTAACAAAATAAAGCCCAATTACTTAGAATAACATTACACAAAGGGCTAACACCTTGGTTAAAATGAAAAGATCCTCTCACAACACTCATATTCTCCAAAGAGATCATGTATTATTTGACATGATGGAAAATGCCACCAAAATGTACTACTTTTTACTGAATTATTGAAATTCTTATAAATACATTAAAAGAGAACCTGGGTTTATAATGGAAACTCACCATAAACCTATTGTTTTAGTCCACATCATGGGAGTATTACATACAAAGCCAAAGGATAATAAGGTTATTTTAATCCTAAAGAAACCTGGCCAAGTTGAAGTCTACTTAAACAGAAAAAAAGGGTTACAGTGAATTTCTATGCATTCTCTCGAGAACAAACCATTGTCAGGATGAGCCACTGTGATGATCACTGTACAACTATAAATGTAATAAATTCATTGAGTAATAAAAAATAAATTAAAAAAAAGGATGAGCCAAACTATTAAAGTTTGGAAAAACTTTTTTAATATTATGGGGCTAGTAGCTCCTGGAGGGAGAGCAAGCACTCGCTTATTGTCTAGCACCTCAGAGGCCTCAGACTGATATTCCTGATTGAACAATTTTATTGCGCTTCGTAACATCCCTCTTTAAGATCAGAATTACCATCACACTGCATAGACAAAGAGACAGATGAGAAAAAGTTAAATGACCTTCCTACAATCACACAACTATACTATCTAGAACCCAGGCTTTTTATATCCAGTTCCTTTTTTTTTTTTTTTAAGGGCTGCACCCACGGCATATGGAAGTTCCCAGGCTAGGGGTCAAATCGGAATGGCAGCTGCTGGCCTACACCATAGCCACAGCAATGCCAGATCCCAGCCGTGTCTGTGACCTATACAAGCTCACGGCAACACTAGACCATTAACCCATCGATCGAGGCCAGGGATCAAACCCACATCCTCATGGATGCTAGTCAGGTTCTTACCCTGCTGAACCACAGCGGGAACTCCCTACTTCTTTAGGCCAATCTATGCCGCCAAAAAACCCTTACAGTTTAAATAATTCCATTTTACTCTGTACATAAAAGTAAATCGCCACCATGTGGGGTCATTGTTTTAGGTACACAAGAAAACTCATTCATACTACTTGTATTTTTCTTATTATTTCGCCTAATGTAAAACCCAAGCTCAAGAAGCTTGTTCTAGTAGCCACTAAATACACGGCAGCCAGAGCATATAGAAGTGTAATCAAACTCAAGCCAGATTAGCAATATAGGAAATGCATTTTTTACTCATGAAGTAATGAATCTACCCATTTTTTTGATGCTAAAACTTTTTAGTCAGCTCCAAATACACAGAAAATGAAAAAACGATCTTTAACACACTGTTTAAACATGTCTAATTCTGATATAAAAAGTTACGAAAGCCATAGTAAAGCAAAATGAAAATATTAGGCCAGAAGAGTAGTATCATTATTATTTGGACAAAAGAATGATCTGCAGTTTAACTCTGTGATTACTAACCTTGGTTTAATTTACTCTGAATTTATTTTAAAACAAGTGGTAGGAGCTCCAACGTGGCTCAGTGGATTAAGAACCCAACTAGTATCCATGAGGATGTCAGTTTGACCCCTGGCCTCACTCAGTGGGTTAAGGACCCGGGGATTTCCATGAGCTGTGGTGTAGGTCGCAGGAGCAGCTTGGATCCCATGTTGCTGTGGCTGGGGCGTAGGCTGGCAGCTACAGCTCCAATTTGACCCCTAGCCTGGGAACTTCCATATGCCAAGGGTACAGACCTAAAAAGACAAAAAAAAAAGGAAAAAAAAAAAGAAAGTAAAACCTGACTAGATGTGCAAGGTAAAGCTTAATAGAGATTTCCAAATATATCTTTCTTAACAGGCTCATAGATTTAAAAATACCTCTGTAAGAATAAAAAAGCAGCAGCATAACCTAAGTCGTGGAAAATGTAATTTAAAACCCTTCTTCAATGTCTTTCTGATGATTTGTCAAAATTTCTTGACAATTTAAAAGAAAGGGAGGTTGGCTTAACTTAATGAAAGTAAAATCACAAGTTGGTTATTTTATTTATTTTGGTATATAGAAGTTCCCAGGCTAGGGATTGAATTTGATCCACAAGCAGCGACCTATACCACAGCTGCAGCAACACTGGATCCTTAACCCACTGTGCCAGGCCAGGGATCAAACCCACACCACCACAGAGACAATGCCAGATCCTTAACCTGCTGCATCATAGCAGGAACTCTGAGACTATTTTTATATATAATTGTTTTTTACTGAAAGATATTTTAAAAACTTGGTTAACCATGCAGGTACATTCTTTTATATAGAAAAAAAAAAAAAGTTTGCTGTTCCTAGAAAGCAACTCTGTGAAGGCTTAGAAAGACAAGCTAACAATTAGACAAATCAAAATTTAGAAGTGCACCGCCGCTCCCAAAAAAGGGAACAGATAAGACGCTGAAAGAACATAACCAATCATTCAACCAATATTAATGAACTATGTACTCTTATCACAAATGCTAAACTAAGTACTAAGAATACAGCAGTAAACAAGAAAAGATATCTCTGCTCTCAGTGGCTAAGGCACAAACTCTAAATTTAAGAACTAAAAGTACTACAAAAAAGGGAGGTCAAGAAAAGGAGGTGTTCCCATCATGGCTCAGCAGGTTAAGAACCTGACTAGTATCCATGAGGATGTGGGTTTGATCCCCGGCCTTGCTCAGTAAGTTAAGGATCTGGCATTGCCACAAGCTTCAGTGTAGATCACAGATGCAGCTACGATCCAGTGTTGCTGTGGCTGTGGTGTAGGCCCACAGCTGGAGCTCCAATTCAACCCTCAGTCAGGGAACTTCCATATGCTGCAGGTGTGACCTTTAAAAAAAAAAGAAAAAAAAAAAAAAAAAAAAGAAAACTACAGAAGGTGCAATTGATTCTGTCCAGGAAAACTTAAAAGGAGCTGTTAATATCTGAATTGAGTCATATAGACTGAGAGGTACTTTAATAAGCAAAGGAAGACCAAGAAGCTATTGGATCTAGCAAATATAAAGTAGTTACACTGGAGTGGAGGGTGAAGAAACCAAACCAAATGGGATGAAATGGTAATGTATAAGTAAGTAGAAATAAACACACTACCATCAAAAATGAGAAGGGAAAGGGGATAGAAAAGTTTAAGTAAACAAGAGCTCTGTCCCTTCCTACGGCAAATTCTTTACCTGAACAACATGACCAGACAACTAATTTTTTAAATCACTGAGGAGTTCCCTAATCCAGAGGGAGAGCTATTCAAAGAGGCAGGGAAGAAACAACCCATTTAAAATCATACAACTGGAGTTCCCATCAATGGCTCAGTGGTTAAAGAACCCGACTAGGAACCATGAGGTTGCAGGTTCGATCCCTAGCCTCGCTCAGTGGGTTAAGGATCCGGCATTGCCGTAAGCTGTGGTGTAGATCGCAGACGCGGCTCGGATCCCACGTTGCTGTTGCTGTGGCTCTGGTGTAGGCCAGCAGCTGCAGCTCAATTCAACCCCTAGCCTGGGAACCTCCATGTGCCAAGCGTTTGGCCCTAGAAAAGACAAAACAAACAAACAAAATAAATAAAAAATAAAACCATACAACAGAAATAAGTTCATGGAACTGTTCCCATTTCATTCTACAACTGAATAAAACTCATTGCTTCAAAAGTAAGAAAAATTGGAATGAGAATTTTACAGACTTCTCTTTGTGGTTCAGCAGGTAAAGAACCCAACACAGGAGTTCCTGTCATGGCTCAGTGGAAACAAATCTGACTAGGAACGATGAGGTTGCAGGTTCAATCCCTGGCCTCATTCAGTGGGTTAAGAATCCAGCCTTGCCATGAACTGTGGTGTAGGTCACAGACACGGCTCGGATCTGGCATTGCTGTGGCTCTGGCGTAGGCTGGCAGCTACAGCACCAATAGGACCCCTAGCCTGGGAACCTCCATATGCCGTGGGTGTGGCACCAAAAAGACAAAAGACAAAAACAAACCAAAACGAACAAACAAAAAAGCCCAACATAACATCTATGAGGAGGCAGATTCAATCCTGGGCCTCACTCAGTAAGTTAAGGATCCAGCCATTGACACAAGCTTCAGCACAGATCACAGATGTGGCTAGGACCCAGCGTGGCTGTGGCATAGGCCCGAAGCTGCAGCTCCAATTTGACCCCTAGCCGGGGAATTTCCACAGGTGCAGCCATTAAAAAAAAAAAAAGAAAGAAAAAAAAAGAAAAAAGAATTTTAGGCAAAATAAAAAAAGAATTTTAGGCCCACGGTGAAGAGTATTTCCACCATAAGATGTATCACTTATTGAGACTTAATCTTGAGACTATAACAATATAACCAAAATCTCTGTATCATTCCTCAGAACTTTCAAAGGAAAACCAATACTATTTAAACATTTGATCAGTTATGGGTAAAGTACACTACCTGTCTCACAGGTAGTAACTAGGACAACAAAGAAAAGGCTTAACAATAGGAACATAGTACTCTTTCCTCATTAACATCGCTGTTCACTGAGAACTACTCTGTTCAGTAGAGGATCAAAACATGGTCTCATCAGAAGTTCCCTTGTGGTTAAGGATTTGGTGTTATCAACCTGTGGGGCAGGTCACAACTGTGGTGTGGGTTTGATCCCCAGCGAGGAATCTTCCACATGTCAGTGGGTGCAGCCAAAACAAAACAAACAACAAGAAAAATCACATGATTTTATCATCCCAAAGAGTTCTCCAAATTGTTGAGCAACTTTTGTAAAGTCTGACTTCTCTTCTTGATTAGCTAAGCCAATATGGGTATGGTCCAAATTTACACTAATGATCAAATGTATACTCATTTTTTTTTTTTTCGGTCTTTTTGAGAGCCGCACTCACAGCATATGGAGGTTCCCAGGCTAGGGGTCGAATCGGAGCTGTACCTACCGGGCTACGCCATATCCACAGGAACTTGGGATCCGAGCCTCGTCTTTGACCTACACCACAGCTCGTGAAAACGACGGATCCTTACTTAGTGAGGTCAGGGACTGAACTGGTGTCCTCATGGATACTAGTTTGGTTCGTTAACTGCTAAGCCATTCTAATGTACACTCACAATTTTATACTTAAATTTTCATTACCAATGATATAGTTAGGTTCACTGCACCTTTTACTTTTTGAAACTAAAAGCTGTGAATGTGAGATCCTTAACTATATGTGAATTGTCTTATTTGGAGTAAAATTAAATATCCTTAAATCCCGGGATGACTTCCTTGTGCTGTCCAATGTGTCTATAGTCCTTCTCATACAACCACCATTTAGTGTGATCTGTCAGAATACAAACTACAAATGTGAGTAAGGAGCATGAGAGTACCCTACAATACATCTCTATTCTAACAAGGAATCGTGCTCATGAGATACTGCTAAGTGGAAAAAGTAGTTAATGCAAAATAATAATTGTGATATCATTTGTATAGAAGACTATGTGTAAATAGTTGCATTCAAATGTGCTTAGAAAGTGGGATGGAGTTCCCGCTCAGCAGTTAACAAACCCGACTAGTATCCATGAGGACTCAGGTTCAATCCCTGGGCTTACTCAGTGGGTTAAGGATCCGGCGTTGCTATGAGCTGTGGTGTAGGTCGAAGACACGGCTCAGATCCCGTGTTGTTGTGGCTATGGTGTAAGCTGGCAGCTACAGCTCCAATTTGACCCCTAGCCTGGGAACCTCCATATGCCTCGGGTGCAGCCCTAAAAAGACCAAAAAAAAGAAAAAAGAAAATGGGAGGAAGCAAAAATTTAATAGTAGCTGTAAGTTGAAAGAAAGAGTTGAAATGTGTGAAGATGGTAAAAGAAGGGACTCTGTACCCCAAAATATAAACAAATATATAATGGCTAACAATTGTGTATAAATTTCATACCAAAAAAAACCTACTTAAAAAAAAGTAACCAAAACAAGATACTTATTGAGATCCACCTGTTGAGGAAAAAACTGCCTATTTTCAAGTGTTTTGAACTCTCTAAAGCACATTTGCCCTCCAGTAATAAAGGCAATTGTTAGTTGTACTGCTCACAAAATTACTAGCACAATACAACTCTGTTCCTTCTTAGTCACCACTGTTATATTAAAGATGATCTTCCCTAGTTTATATTAATTTCCTTCCACACTACATAACAGTAACATTCTTAACATTCCCAACCACCACTATTACTTACTGAGCATCAACCATGTGCAAAGCACAGTGCTGCAGGATACAAAGAAATTATACCTGCCATCAGACCTTACAAACCAGCTGGAGAGAGATGCTTTTATGTTAATATACAGATAGCTCTACCTTTAAAAAGTGGTTGTCTTCCCCCCTCTAGCCTTACTATTTAATGCTGATTTTTTTTTAAATGTGAAATGTTCTTCAAATGGGCTGACAGCCCACATATTAAAAAAATAAAAAAAGTACTAGAGAGAAATCAAGGTCAATATCCAAGTAAATTACAATAAGGTCTGTAATAAGCGCTACCTCAAATGATTTAACTGATAATAAATCAGAACTCTAAATCCCAGTTATTTACTGCAAATATCTAAAACTATCTTTATATTTTGACACAGAACAAATTTTAGCTCCCATTTGCATATTAAAATTTGTTCTAGGTCAAAATTCATGTTTTTAAATGGAATGTAATTTTCAACATGTTACATTTGCATAGTATAGTTTGCAATGAAATATGCAGTACAATTTATTATGGGATATTTATAAAAATGCCTAGTAGAATACTGTCCAGGAAAAAAGGTCTTAAACATTTAGACTTACCTCATCACAGTCTCCTTCAACCATGGCATATATAGCTTTCTTAACCAAGTTAGTACCTAGAATATAGAGCTGCGTATTAATGAAGTAAAAATGTAATTAGTTTCTCAAAGATGCCTAAATTATAATATTCATAAGCAAAGAAACATCAAATGCTAAGTTCTATTTTGAATGCAGATACACAGATTATCTCAAGTTAAATGGGGAAAACTTTAAACTGAAAGACTAATAGAACCTTCCATAGCAATGTAAGTTTCCTCTTGAAAGATCTAGCTCCTGATTCATCCTTTTCTCAGGTGTACATGCTATTTTGTTCCAAAAGGCAAGATATGGCCAGAGCATGCCAGGAACTCGGAATGTAGTACATGACTTTTGAGCCAAGCTTGCCAAAAATCACATCAGAATTGCTGGGACCCAGAGTGGGCCCAGGACACTGGCTTAGTTCCTACAAACCTTTTAGTAAGCCTGGGCACACTAAGGTCCAGCACTCCCAAATGATGTTAGTAGTGTGTCTATATCCAAATCTGACGTTAAGAGAAGAAATTCAAATTTTATAAGAAATCTCTTAATTTTAAAACCATGTATACAACCAGCACGCGTTACATGGGCCATACAAAACATGTCTGAGGGCCAGGATGCAATCTTTTAAGGCACTGGTTTCTGCCCTCTGAAGTAGGCTAATCTGGCTACCATTTGCCCTGAGTCCTAATCAGCTCTTTTAACTACATCAAAGACTCAAACCTGGCTTATACAACAGGCCAAATTCATTAAAAATCTTAGTGGCAAACTGTAATACTGTAAGAAAAGTTGACTAAACCTAATTAAGTGGACCTATCTATGATGATTTCTCATAATGTCTTGGTATGAAACAGGCTTAAGTTGGACATTAACACTCATAGTTTTAAAAAACAACTACAGGGAGTCGTGGTTCAGTGGTTAACAAACCCAATTAGTAACCATGAGGACTCGGGTTCCATCCCTGACCTCACTCAGTGGATTAAGGATCTGGCATTGCCTTGAGCTGTGGTGTAAGTCACAGACCGGCTAGGATCCCAAATTGCTGCAGCTATAGTGTAGACCAGTGGCTACAGCTCCAATTCAACCCCTAGCCTGGAAACTTCCATATGCCATGGGTGCGGCCATAAAAAGACCACACACACACACACAAAACAAAACCTACAAGTTATAAAACTGCTAGTAATTAAATACTGATACAGGCATCAAATCTTCTTTCATGAATACTCACTCAGCTTCAGTACATTTCAGAATCTGTCATGCTCAGACAAATGCTTGTCTACCTGATCCTCCACCTTGAACAAAGAGCCAGTAGGTCCTAGATAAGAGGACAGTGGCTCTTAACCAGGCTTACATCATAGTCACCTGGCGATACTTCAGCCCTACTTCTAACAGGACAAACAAGATTCTCAAGGGGAGGGGCCTAAGCATTTGTTTTTAAACCACTTAGATGATTCTAAAGACCATTATAAACCATGAGTATAAGAACATACCAGGAAAGACATGAATTTGGGAATAGTAGTAAGAAATAATTCTTCATTCTCCTGGTTCTCCCTAATTGCTAATATAATGTTTGATGACAAGTACACCAAATAATGGTAACAATTTCTCCATAACTTTGCCTTCACTGAGAACCATTTAACCCAAGTACAGATAACTGCTTGAGGGCTATGATCAAGTGCCCTAAATATGCTACTAAAAACTGCAGAACTTAGCATAATACAAAGCATTTTGGATGTGACAAAAAAAAATGTTTGGAGGTGAAAACTGATCATCTACTAACTGTTAAAAAGACATCTCTCAAATAATGAAACGTTTTTAAAAATTTTATTTTAGTATTTTTTTTTTAGGGTTGCACCTGCAGCATATGGAAGTTTCCAGGCTAGGGGTCGAATCGGAGCTGCAGCTGCCTGCCCATGCCACAGCCACACTGGATCCTGATCGAGTCGGCAACCTATACCACAGCCCACAGATCCGAGCCACATTTTCCGCCTATGCTTAAGCTTGTGGCAATGCCAGATCCTTAACCCAGTGGGCGAGACCAGGGATTGAACCCGCATCTTCATGGACACTAGACAGGTTCTTTTTTTTTCTGTCTTTCGTCTTTTTAGAACTGCACCCACGACATATGGAAGTTCCCAGACTAGGGGTCTAATCAGAGCTATAGCTGCCAGCCTATGCCAGAGCCATAGCAACTCCAGATCCAAGCCAAGTTTGCGACCTACACCACAGCTCATAGCAACACCAGATCCTTAACCCACTGAGCGAGGCCAGGGATCGAACCCAAAACCTCATGGTTTCTAGTTGGATGAGCGGAACTCCTACTCAGGTTCTTAACTCACTGAACCACAACGGCATCTCCTAATTGAACATTAATAAAGGAAATAATTCATTGTAAGATGATTTTGAAAATATTTTGGAAATAAAAACAATTATCTTCCCTTAGTTTCATGCTCATTTCTACATATTATTCACATTTAAGTCTTTTGTTTCAAAAAAACAAAAATGAAAATAACAGGCATTCTTTTTGTGACATAATACTTTTCTTACCAATGCCATTTCTCCTGTATTTGGAATCCACGGCTAACATGGCTATATAACCTCTGCGGAACATCTTTTTGTGCATATCCAACTTGCAAACGATGGCACCTACACACTCCTCCCCTACCATGGCCTTAAAAATAAACAGACAGTTACAAAGAATACATTGCCATCAGGTACTGCACAATTACGGAGGGAAACAGCAACCAACCGCTGCTCAGGGGTTTTGAGGCAGGAAGAAATGAGAATTTTAGCAAGAGAGCAGTCATTTAAGTTTCAGAAGTCTAATCCCAGAACTCCTTCAAATGTTCCAGTTTTACAATCTTTCAACATTCTTTAGGCCATGAATTTGTTATGCTCATTATCAAAGCCTTGGGGGAAAAAAAGCAAAATTTCCACATAGTAAACATTCAAGTATTTTATAAGAAGTGCTTATAATTAGCTGTAATAAAGACTTACATGTTTAAGATTTGGGAAAGGGAAAACATGTGAAAATAATTTAAGAAAAAGTCTTTTCATTAGATATGATAAAACAGTGCTAAAGCTATCAACAGAGTACTATAAATTTATATTTAATTATAATAAAGTTTTAGGGAAAGCCAGCTATAGGATAAAGTATTTATACTACACGGTAGAGTTAGATTTTAATCAGGAAGAAAAAAATGTAAGAGATTTTCAGAAAAAAAAGATTTTTTTCAAGGTATTCCTAAGATCCTACCTAAGGAGTTTTTGTTACTGAAGGACTACAAAGACTAGATATACAATGGTCTCATTTTTAGGACTCTCCTGACAGTGTGAGTCATTGCCATAAAGCTCATAGAATACCTAGAACTCAAAATCAAACTTCATATTAAAGCAAAAGCTTTAACATAATTTTTACAGCTTTCTAGCTTAATAAAAATGTACAGCCTTCCAGAGCTAAAAATTACATATTAAATTAGAGCTAATCAGCCTCAATTTTCATTACAATTTTCAGTATCACCATTAAAAACTTGTTTTTCAAAAGTTCTATCACTGACAAGTTCCAGCAATACTTCATTCTGGTAAATATAAATAGGGCAATAGTTCCAATTGTTAAATAATGTGTCAGAGAGAAATAATTGTTTGTTGTAAAGAGCCATCATTAAAAATTATTAAAACTTCAAATTATTCTTAATAGAACTAACTTTTCAGAAGACACTATTTTAACAACAAAAACTAGGAATGCGTTTTAAAAAAAATCAATAAGCAAAGCCCAATTTATATTTAACGTATTTTATCTTGAATTTGTTACAATTACTTTTTAAAGTTCATCATTCTGTAAATTGATTTAAAAGCATTTATTCAACTATGGAAAAATCTTTAGGCAAGAATAATTCTAATCCATTTCACACAAACCTAAACTAGGTCAGAAAAATCCTTTTGAAGGGAAATAAAATTCAAAAATCTACACTAATTCATTATTTCAACAGAATCCAAAATTATTTGGGGGCAACAAACCTCTAAAACTGTCATTTTCTTTTTCTTTTTTTTTTTGGCCATGGCTACAGCATGTGAAAGTTTCTGAGCCAGGGATGAAACCTGTGCCACAGCATCAGCCCAAGCCACTGCAGTGACAACGCTGGATCCTTAAACCCACTGTGACACAAGAGAACACACATTTCTATTTTTATTCATACCCATCTGGCTTTTCCAAAATTCTTTTGAAAACTATTTCTTTCTATATTAAGACCTGAAATAGTATACAAAAGTTGCCTGCTTAAACAACTCTGACAGTATTTTCTGAACTTATTTCAAATACATGTGTGTGTATGCATATATCAGAGATGAAGTGGTACATTAAAAAAATTTTCAGGGAGTTCCCACTGTGGTTCAGCAGGTTAATAACCCAACACAGTGCCCATGAGGTTACAAGTTCGATCCCTGAGTTAAGGATCCAGCATTGTCACAAGCTGCGGCACAGGCCACAAATGCGACTCGGATCCAGTGTTGTTGTGGCATGGGCTTGTAGCTGGAGCTCAGATTTGATCTCTAGCCTGGCAACTTCTATGTGCCACAGGTGTGGCCATAAAAAGAAAAAAAAAAGTTTTTTTCAACCTGATCTCATAAGCTAGGGAAAATAGAAATCCATATAAATCTATGACACAGAACTGTAGGACAGCCATATTTCAGTTAATAAATTATCCAAAGGAGAAAAAAATTAAATCCACTAGACACAATACAACTGGACAATACTATCAAATTGGATAGGCATTTCAAACAAATCTTCTTTGTCCTTTGACCAAGAAAAGAATAAACAAGCCAAATAATCATATTAGTTCACTCCTGGACTAGACTGATTTCTTACTAATCAAGAATCTACAGGAGCGAAAATCAAGTTTTACACATCATTTAAAAATAAAAGCCCAGGGAGTTACCGTTGTGGCTCAGTGGAAACGAGTTCAACTAGTGTCCATGAGGATGCAGGTTTGACTCCTGGCCTCGCTCAGTGGGTTGGGGATCCGGTGTTGCCATGAGCTATAATGTGTGTCAGAGATGCGGCTCGGATCCCACGTGGCTGTGGTGTAGGCCAGCAGCTGTAGCTCTGATTTGACCCCTAGCCTGGGAACTTCCATGTGCCATGGGTGCAGCCCTAAAGAGCAAAAAAAATTTTTTTAAATAATAAATAAAAGCCCAATATACAATACACTATTATTAGCAAGATGTTGGTAGTGAGGAAAGCCAATGCTATATTTCTTCATGATAGACTGCTGATGAATATACTTATAAGAATCACTAAACTACATGTCAATTTTTCCAAATAAAAGCTTCTGCACATACATTTGGAACTCGTGGTATTAAAATGTGTTTTTTCAAGGAAGGAAACTGAAAAATTCCAGGCAAGATTAAAATTTAACTCTACAAGGCCAAATTTTTGTCAATCTATAAAATTTGAAAAATTTAAGTTGTCTACAAATAGGAAGACAGAGGAAGCTGTGAAGTTAAATTGAGAACAAATAAATGGAAGTATTATAGTATGTCATTGGTAATAAGTTTTAAAAGTACAAAAAGGCACCGACAACTGAAAATGCCAGAAACTCAAAAGAGGCAGAGATAAATTAAAGTACTGAGTAACTGACAGTGCCTCCTATTTGTATAGTACTGTACTTTCACATCTGTTACAGTTGTTAGGAAGAATCATTAGAAACTGTCATTTCTGTTAGTCAAATATGGTCAAGTATTGGCAATTTTCTATGGTTCAATCTCACACATTCCATGTGATCCACTGCAGGTTACTCATGAAACCAGGAACATTCTGGAGATTTCTAATCTCTTGAGATTGATGAGTTGTAAGGACAACTGTCCCTTGATGAAGCATAACTTGGTGACACAATGATCTTAGCTGAATGAGTCAAGGGTATGCCATTTTTCAAGATCGGAGTTGTTTCCCTAATGAGAAGCCAGGAGACCTGGGTTCTAGCTTTACATCTCTGGACAATAAATATCTAAAGATTTAAACATTTTAAGTTACCCTGGTGCTTAATTTAAATAAAAAGAAGTTGAATTAGATTATTGCTAGGATCCCTTAGTCCTAAAATGTGATTTGAAATAAACATATATTTATTTTAAATTAGTTCTCATAAGAAACTCATATTTTTAAAATGCCAATATAAAGACCCCAGTTTTAAAAGGCCTGATTGTTCAACAATAGTTTTATATTCAATATCTCTAGATTCATATAAATCTTATAAGTTAACCACTTATAAATATCACAATTTCTAGATAATCAGAATTTAATGTTATACTGGCTCTTATTGGATAAAGTTAAAATCAGCTGGTGAATTAAAAGGAACCTATGTAAAATAAAAACTATAGTATATTAATATTTGGTTTTATCAGAGTCTAAAATGGCAGACAAGTTGAGAGAGATCTAGGTAACAGCAGAACTCAAAAGTTGACTATCATATATACAAAACTATTTTCTATAATTAACAGAAATACATACACTATTTCGATTTAAAGTGTGACTAAATTGTATGCTTTTGTGGGTAACATAAGTCAGTCTACAATGTTTAGATTTACAATGGCATTTGATATGATTTATAATAGTGATATAAAGAAGTCATGTTCCCACATTCACAAACACAGATCATGTCTTAGGTTTTCTATTTTGATGAAATGGTTAGAATCCTGTAAGAGCAGTTTTGTAGAATATAAAATAGTTCCCAGTTTAAACAAACATACTAAACTGAAATTTAGCAAAGTGAACACAGAAACTAGCAGAACCATCATAATCTAAAATACTGAAGTTATATTTTCAGATTACCACCAACCTGAAGAATCAAAAAGACAGATTTCTAAAGTACTGTTAAAGCATCTTGCAGGGCATTAATAAATGCAGGTAAGTCAATTTTAAAACAATAAATAATGGTAGTGGCTTTTCCCTTCACACATAATAAAATACTCCTTAAAACCATGTGGCCTCTCCTTGATAAAATTCAATGGAAATGACATGCTTGTGAGTACAACATACAAAGCACATACCTGCTGTCAATATTTAAGTGAAAGGTTTCATACAGACTGAAATAGGTCAATATTACTGGGAAGTTATTGGTACTATCAGTACTACAAAAGTTTAAAAAAAAATTATTCAGCTTGTTTGGTAGCCAAGTCTTTTTTACCATATATAAGTAAAAAATTTCTGTCAGTTATATTTCACACAAGCTAGTACTACTACTAGTATTTAGGCATATCTCTGATTTGCTTCTTAAAAAAAATTAGATTAGAAACAATTTCACATGTTTCCTACACTCCCCAAATGGGTATTTTGTTCAAATTTCAAGAGTCTTTCAGCCATCAGAAGTGTTAGTAGCACCTTCTGAAGTTGTGCACCAGAAAGGGGCTGTCTACAACTAAATTAACTGTCCTGTTAAAGTAAAAGGAAACAATCTCCATAATTATGGAATATGTTTGTAAGATTTAATTCTCCAATGTGGCCACAGAAAGTTTACTGACAATCAAATTCACCAAAACATGTTTATGCATACACTCTTCCCTGATTATGGCTGTAATTGAAAGATTAATAAGGCCTGTATCCGAAAAGAACCGTGTTCAAATTAAATGATTGCAAAGTGCTTTGAGTATAAGGGAGGATAATTAAAGACAGTCAAACATGATTATAAGCTAATGCAAACAGGATACAAAGACCCCCAACATACATCATACAGGCTGGTTGCATTTACATCAATATCAAGTTAACCCGGATCCTGAAGTCTTACCTTCAAAACAGTTTCATTAAATAACTAGCAGTGTGTACACGCACTTTACATCATGTAAGGTACTAGGAAAGGCAGTTCACATCCACTGCCACTCCAGCCCTCACACTCCCTGCCCTGTACGGCCTGGATCTCTCTGCTGGGTTCACCCTTTTTTCATTCCATCCACTTACCAAGAAGCACAGCTGTGGCCAGTTGTGAATAAAATATCTATAGGTATAAATGGAGTAGGGTTCAGACAGATCTTTGGTGATCAGTCTCATGATATCGGGCATTTGTAGCTCGGATTCATATCGGACATAACGTATCGTCCGATCCTCCCCAGGCTCAACCTCCCTGCCTGAGGGGCTTCTTATACTGCAGCCGGCGGTCAGGGATGAAGACAGCAGCCGCACCTGCTCGTCCTCCTCCTCCTCCTGCTCGGTGCCCTCCGCCAGTCCATTGCGGGCCGCCGCGGGATCGCTCGCCGCCGCCGCCGCTGCCTCTGCCGGGCTGGGGAGCGCAGTTCTCGCATTATTGGGGAGGCAATGAGGGGGGCCCTCGCCCGAGTGTACCCCGGCTCCTTTTGTTGCAGTCACTCTGGGACCCCCGTCGGGGGTGGCCGTGATCGTGGCCGCCTCGGCCGCACTCAAAACCTTGGTCTTGAGAGAGGTGGCCGCCCGTAGGTGCCGCAGTTCGGGGTTGATCAATCCGTTGAGCTGCAGCTGCTCCTGCGGCGGCTGAGGGCAGCGGAGGCACGGACGCCCCTTGGTCGCAGCCGTCGCCTCGCCGCCCGCCGGGCTCCTGCCGCCGCCTTCGTGCTCCTCGTCGTCCTCCTCGTCCTCGCTGCAGCAGGCGAGGGCGGCCCCCGCCGGGAAGGGACAGCGGGGCTCGGCGGCCGCCGAGGCCGGAGGTGCTGGTGGTGGGAGGAGGCTGCTAGGCCCAGGCGGTACCTCCGCCATCCTAGAGGCGACACAGACAGAGAGAGGAGGCCATGAGACCCAGCCGACTAGCGCGGAGCAGAGGGGGCGGGGGGCGGGGGCGCCGGGGGTTGGGGGGAAACAAAGGCAGAAACCGTCCCTCACAGGGATGGCCCCCCAATTTCGCGCCCCCCCCCCCAGCTCTTCAGCGCCGCCCAGTAGCTCAGCCGGCCACCGTCCTGGTCCGCCCGCGCCCATCCGCCGGGCCTGTCACCGCGGCCTCTCCCCGTCCCCTCCGCGCAGCTCACCCCGCACAGGTCCCCGCCGCCACTGCCGCCACTCCTCTTCCTCCTCAGCCGCCGCCGCCTCCCTCGCCCCCGCGGCCGCCTCCTCCGCCACCAAGGCTCACACTCTACCGCCGTCGCCGTAAAGCGCCTCGGCTGTTACCCCGGGTAAAGTTTCCTGGGCCTGGCTTTACGACACTTCCCTGCCTGCCGGCTGCCGGGGCCGAGGGAAAGGGGCGTGGAAGGAGATGACCTGTGGAGGGGCGGGGACGGTGGTGTCTCCTGAGGGCCTCCGAGGAGACCGCGTGCTAATGGGTGGGGCTGTGGGGTGGGGAAGTTAGAGAAGGCTGTGGAGTAGCTAGCTCTGAACCCACAGTCCTCGGCTTTGGGACTCTTCAGCCCGTGGACCTTGCAGCCCCGGGCCGGAGAGGGCTGGACGGGACACGCGTTCGAAGGAGCTGCGGCGTAGACCGCCAGCTCGGGGCCTGCTCCCCCGGGCTTGGGCAAATCTAGAAATGCTTTTCCGCAGCTGTATGACGTTTTAACCTTTGCCCTGACTGGGGTCAGGGGGCAGGTTACCCGAGTCCCTTAAAAATGGAGCAAATCAGGAGAGAAAAATCCTTGAAAAGGAGAAGTTAAAAGATTTGCACTGTGAAAACATGGGAATGGCTGTTGAAACCTGGTGGTATGCTATGTGAATTAAGTTTAGGCTTTACCCCTTCGAGGCAGAAGAAGCTGCCTCTCTCCTTATCCCCTTCACCCCGCCGAGGAAAACTGGCGGTAAATGGAATTTACAGGTGCTGGGCAGCTGCAAGCATACCTGGGGCAGAGTTACAGATGGTGAAAGAGAGTGACAATAGCTAAGAGGCACATTCCTAAACGTGACCCGAATTGTGATGAGGTGAAAAGCACCGGTCAAGAGGTGTCCTGAACCTCCTCCCTGCCCTCTGCCAAGTGGTCGGCCGGAGAGAGTGGATGCAAAGGGAAGAGAACTGCTGCACGCGCTGAGCGCCAGGCTCCACTCTTTCCGCTCTAATCCCCAGCGGACGGTTTTCAGCCCATCTGTTTGAAGAGGAACGCAGGTAGTGTAACTCACCAGCTCACGGAGCAAATTAAGTTTTTTAAACTGTAGAGCTAGGCAGGTGTGCAGCAGGTAGATGTTTTCAGGGATATAATTCTCTTGAGTATTCGCAACTTTTGCCATAATCCAAACTAAAAAATAAGATACATTGTAGCATTGCTGTTAGGTACAACTGTTAGGGTCCTTGTCACTGAAGATGTTAAGGAAAAACTATAACCCTCTATATAGAAGGTCAAACTATAGTGATAAAAATGGTAATAATAAAATGTGTTACTATGTGCCAGACACTGTCCTAAATATCTTACATGTACTCATGTATAGGTTTTTATAAAAACTCATTTGTAGGTTTTTGTAGAAATACATGTGTGCATAAATAGACATGTAGAAGCTTATTTATTTCAGCCTTGTCTGTAGTAGGAATAAATAATTCCAAAGCACCTAAGGATCTATCAATACAGGGATGATTTTATGATACACAAATACTACAGAATATTATTAATTATGCTATTGTTTAAGAGATTGAAATAAATATACATTGGTACTTTTCACCTTAGTATGGCTGCATTGCAAATAACCCCCACAACATGTGGTATAAAACAACCATGCTCACAGATTCTGTGGGTCAAGAATTCACACAGAGTACAACAGGGATGACTTTCTCTGCTCCATTATGCACAGAGCCTCAACTGTGGGGATTGGAATCATCTGAAAACTTTTCACTCTTCCTTGGTAGTTGATTCTGGCTGGAGGCTGCAGGCTGGAGACCTCAATTTGATTTCATGTAGACTTCTCCATGTGGTCTCTTAGAATGGGCTGATTTGGGCCTTCTCAGACGGTGATGGCTGGGTTCCAAGGGCAAGTATCCTGGGAGAGAGAGCGCTCCAAGTGAAAGCATATTCCCTTTTATGACCTGGCCTTAGAAGTTACGTAGTATCATTTCTGCTGTATTCTATTTGTTCAGGCCATTACAGAATCTCACACACATTCCAGAGGAGGGGAAATTGAGCCTATTTCTTGATGGGGAGAGGCAGAGTCCTTAAAGATCACGTGGGACCAGAGGTATTGCTGTGGCGTTTTTGGAAAATACAAGTTGCCACAGCTGTTTACTTGGAAAGATCTGTAAATGCCTCAGGGATATAAAATAAATGAGATGCATAATAAGTACACTGTGATCCCATTTATGGTTTTTTTAAAAAGTACAGAACAAAACCATATTTCCAGATGTACATACATTATTTAAAGATAGATATTTTTCAAAGAACATAGTTTCTAAGTATAACCTGGGTGTTTAGCCAAAGAAACAATGATCCATTCAAGTCATGTAGAAAAAAATGGCCAAAAGGTCCCAAGACATGCTTAATTGTAATTTTGGTTGAGAACAGTATCAGTCATTAACTGTGGAATATAACCCTCTCCTTAAAAGATGTGACTCCATTGTAGTGAATGAGTTTGGAAGCAAGTCTTCAGATTCTTTCTACACTGTAACTTGGCATTGAGCTTTCTCACACTGAGGGACTAAATTGAGGTTGTTTCAGGGTTATTTTCAGAAAGGTGAGATTTTTTTAAAGACCTCCCTGAGATCGGGAACTGAGTCTTACTCATTTTGTATTCACTTACCTAACACATAAAACTGGACTTGATATGTTTTTGGACTGAATTATGCTATTCCCTCATTCAGCAGTCTAGGATTATAATTACAAGGTAAATTCTGACCTCATGCTAATTAATAAGCCACTAAGATTTCTGATATCTAAGCACCAGTGACTTGGCTTCATATCTCAGTGTTGAAATACCATGATGACCTTCTAAGTCAGATAACTTCTCTAGGAATTCTTTCCTTATACTTATGCAATTTTTTCTTCTTTACTTATGTTCATGAGTAATATGCTGATATGATGGTAGCATTATTTTGGGCAAAGAAGTAAGATTTGTTTAATGTTTTAGCCGTATTTGCAACTCTGAAAAGACTGCTATCTCCATGAGCAATGACATCATAGCAAGGAGTGGGCTCAGAGCAGGGGAAGTGTAACCAGTGACACTCTTTTATCAGGATAGTTGGTATTTTTATTGCTTTGTATTATCCTATATTGCAGTAGTCATTTTTCTAAACTATTGTCTTTGTTCTCTTCTGAACAATGAAAGGGCACGCCTTAATTTTTTAGAAGGAAAAACTCTTCGTTAAGTCAATTAAAATAACCAATAGCAATTTCAATATAACATCCTAAAGAAACTTCCTGAAATTAACTTAGAAGGAGAAAAGTTCCTTCTTAATTCTTTTTAATAGCTAGAGATTTTTCTTATTTATTTTTTTGTCTTTTTAGGGCTGCACCCATGGCATATGAATGTTCCCAGGCTAGGGGTCGAATCAGAGCTATAGCTGCTGGCCTATGCCACAGCCACAGCAACTCCAGATCCCAGCCTCATCTGCAACTTACATCACAGCTCCTGGCAACGCCAGATCCTTAACTCACTAAGCAAGGCCAGGGATCAAACCTGCGTCCTCATGGTTACTAGCCAGATTCGTTTCCACTGAGCCACAACAGGAACTCCAACTAGACATTTTTCTTTTATTGCCTAGATGTATAGGGGAGGCCTAGCGTACTGACCTGAAAGATAACTGTGGGAATGAAGATATGGATAACAGAGACATGGTTTAAGTTCCATTAATTCAGCAGGATGATATCCTGTGTACCATAGGCACACATACTGAATAATTCATCATATTCGTAGTTTTATTTTATAAGCCATGTGGTTCTTAATCCTATCTACTATACCTAAAGCTGTGAATATGAGTGTCCTTAGCTTTGTTTTATTCTAGATGAAAGAAAAGGCATACATCAAATTTGAGGACTATAAAATTTAATCAAAGGATTCATATTAGTATATTATTTTGCCACCGGTAATCCTGGAACACTTTGAGATTCCCAGGTAAAATGCTTTATTAACAGTTTGACTCTTCCCTTTAAATTTGTGGGAGTGAAGGAGTGAGTAGTAACAGTCTGTTTTTTGACCCTCTTTCCCTTTGAGAACAGTGGTTTACAGTCCCACTTCTAGGCACAGATTTTGTTTGTAGAACCGAGGCCTCAGCAAAGTATAGGGACCCAGAAAGTGCTATGGTTAAATGGGCTCCATTTCCATTACTTTCAACCTCATACTAACTTTGATAACCTGCCTGCAGACATGGACAAGCTGACTCTCATATCTCCATCTGAATTGGTGAGAAGTGCTGAGGAGAATCATATATTCCTACCTACGTATTAAAGCCCTTGAAAATTCTTGGTTTTTAATTTAGCTATGCTCTCAGCACAGCACTCTAGAATGATTTTACCTGTCTTCCCAGCTTGCTTCATCCAGCAGTGACTATCCTTGACCACTACAGTGCTTGCTTCACACTCCTGATCAGCAGGGGACTAATTCCATTTTCACTAAGAAAAATGGAGTATTCCATAGGTGCACCTCCTCAACTTTCTTCCCTCTTACAAATGCATCTCTATCTGAACTTACTCTTAACCTCTTTCCCTCACTACTGTTAGTGGGAGGGAGGTGACCCGTTTCTTTAAGACTAATGCCTCCCTCCACCTATGAGCTCGATGCCATCTCTTTCCATCTCCTTTGGGACTTGTCCCATCATGTTTTCTCTCTCCTAAATTTTCAATAGTAATTTTGCTAGCTTTGCTTCAAAGTTTATAAATATGCTCCTTCTGGGGACCAGCTGCCATGATTTCTTCCTCTCCTTTCCATCACAGTGAAACTGCTAACCTACAATAAATAGGTCTCCACTCAGGTGCAAGTTCTCTCTTCAACAAATTGGTTGTCTTCCACCTCGGCCTTTCCACTAACACAGTTCTCATAATAACCCTATGAAATATGCAGTATGAACTTGCGGTTGGAAGCTGGACCAGGATTGGGTTGCCAGCCTGTTTTCTGCATCAATCTGGAATGGGGCCAGGTTTACTCTTATACCAACTGGGTCTTGATGTGAGAGTGAGAGTGAGATGAGCTTCTCCTCATATATATGGTTTGGGGGAGTGGGAGGCTTAAAGGAATGTCTATAATTGGGTTCAAATCCTGACTCAGCCACTTACAAGCTGTGTGGCCTTGAACAGTTTAATGTCTCTGGACTTCAGATTCCTCCTGTTGAACATGGATAATATATGGCTCGTAGAATTTTGGAAGGATTAGATGAATTAATATATGTAAATTGTTTTAGACTAGTACTAAGCACATAGTAAGCCCTTCGTAACTTTTAGCCAGTCTCCCAACCTACTCATCCATCCTCAACACTTCTGCCGCTGCTGTCCTCATAAAATGTAAACCGATTATGTCAATCTCCTGCTTAAACTTCTTCAGTGACTCCCTATTGCCTAATGATCAAATCTAAACTTTGACCGGGTTGCTTTGGCCACAAATAACAGAAAAAAACAACTCAACTAGCTTTTAAAAAAAATAGTGAGTTAGGAGTTCCTGTTATGGCTCAGCGGTAACGAACCCAACTAGTATCCTTGAAGACTCAGGTTCAGTCCCCAGCCTTGCTCAGTGGGTTAAGGATCTGGTGGTGTTGTGAACTATGGTATAGGTTGCAGACGCAGGTCAGATCCACATGGTTATGGCTGTGGCTTAGGCTGGCAGCTGCAGCTCAGATGCCACCCCTAGCCTAGGGACTTCCATATGCCATGAGTGTGGGCCTAAAAAACAAACAAACAAAAAGTGAGTTAAATCATGTGAAAGAGATCAAGGCATGGTGAAGTTTAAGTTTAGTTGGTTCAGTTATATTGAGAATCCAGGTTTTTTCCTCTCTTCTGCCATTCCTAGAGCCAGCTCCATCCTAATCCTAAAGCCAGTTTAGAAGAGACTCTTTCATTGTCCCTGGGACCAAGTCTGTGAAACTACTCCAGGAAAGGTAAGTGATTCTGTAGACTTTATTTGAATATTGCATTAAAACACAAACTGTGTGAAACAAAATGCTAGTTTTATTACTTTTTTTCTGAATGGGGAAATATAGAAATGATCAAGACACTAAAAAGCTAGATTTAGAAAGCCCAAAAATAAAGTAACGCTTAGTACAGCAGTGCTCATTGGTGTGGGTAGGTCTCTAGTCCTAATATCTTTTGATTTGTTACTCATTTTAATATGTGTATAAAACTGTAAAACTTAAAATACAACCATAGTGAAGAAGTAAACAGAATATGGTCACCGAGGTATTAGTCTTGTTGTATTTATACAATGTAATGGAAATCTCGAAGTTGTCTTACAGCTGCTTCTCTGAGTTCCCATAGGAGAAGGCTTTGAAGTTCAGGGAGAGGCTAATGGTTCCTTTGATCTTAGTCTTTTTGCACTTCAGGGAGTTTTGGAGGAGGGCAGTTTTGCTTATCATTGGACCTATTGTTAAGCAAAAGGAAAAGCAACTTCCTAGATCTCTTGATGTAGGTGGTGCAGGTGAGGGACATTCCCAGACTAGCTTTGAATTGCTGTTTTTACAGCCTATTTTAAAAGGTAATTCTGCCCAAGTTAGCCTCTCCCCTGATCCACTTCAACTAACTATACAGTTAGTTAATTGCCTCTAGCTATCCTTTTGTCTTTTCTTTCTTTCTTTTTTAATGTCATTGTATTTGTGCTTGGCATAGTAATATGTACATTAATTTACTTTCCAAGACATTTCATAAAATATCCCTTAATAAATTATTTTCCCTTGAGAAATAAGAAAAATTTTTAACATAAGGATATTTGAGAAGTCAAATTTAAGATGATTATAATTTTATAGTGTTTTCTCATAGCATCTGCATTAAAGGTCATAGAATTATTAAATCTATTCAGTTTAAAATATATGTGTGCTATATGAAAAATATTCATTCCTATCCTTTAGTCTTAAAACACATTTTAAAACAACTGCTTATACATAAAGGAATTCATTTTATTATAGAGATCTTTTTTGATAACTCGGTGTTTTAACAAAAGTAATACATGCTTATTCTGAGAGAAATCCTGAAAATTATAGGAAAGAAAAGTATTTTATATGTGATGATCCTCAGAAATAATGACAATTTACTTTTCAATGCATTTACTTTCAGTTTTTTATTATGTAAATACAGTATATACTATGTGAATTTATTTTTATGTGGAAGAGATTAACTTATGCTGTATATATAGTTTGTAATCTTTACAAAGGAACTTATTAATAATATTGTATTATTATTTCCCCATGTCTTTAAAGATTATTTATAACTATTTTATGAATCATCATTTTATTTATTCTTTTTTTAAATTTATTGTGGGTTTTTGTTTTTTTTGTTTTGTTTTGTTTTTTGTTTTTTTGTCTTTTCTAGGGCTGCACCCATGGCATATGGAGGTTCCCAGGCTAGGGGTCTAATCAGAGCAGTAGCCACCAGCCTACGCCGTAGCCATAGCAACACCTGATCTGAGCCACATCTGTGACCTACACGGCAGCTTGCAGCAAGGCAGGCCAGATCCTTAACCCGCTGAACAAGGCCAGGGTTGGAACCTGCATCCTCAGAGAGACTACATCGGATTTTTAACCCGTTGAGCCACAATGGGAACTCCTACACCTCTATTGTTGAATGAAGATATCCTTTTTTTTTTTTTTGGACCATGTCCATGGCATGCAGAAGTTCCAGAGCCAGGTATCAAACCAGAGCCACAACAGTGATAATGCTGGATCCTTAACCCATTACACCACCATGGAATTTCATATCAGAATGTTTCTTTCCTCCCTCCACCTCCCCATAAGGAGCTTGAAATTTTAATTTGAAAAATCTCTTAAAGTATATGTGCACCTAAATATCTATCTGTTAAGTGAGGACAAGTTGCAAGACTAAAGTGCTGAGTGAAGAACTGCCAGCATCCCCAGGACCACCACCATCACAACATGTGTTCAGTCTTTATTTTGATATGCAGTTGCATCAATTAGAATATGTCTTTAAGGCAAGTTTTGGAGAAGTTAAATACAATTAGGCTATTTCACTTATTTATCCACTTATTCATCCATTCAGTATATATTTATTGTTCCCCAGTTAGCCATTAGAGTATCAAGGTGAACCGGGCGGACTCATCCCTGGCCGTCACAGAGCCTACAGTCCAGATGAGAAGGACAATTAAACCAGAGAATTTGATGATATACAGAAAGGGCTATGACAAGGAAAGCAGTGATTACAATAGAAGCACATAGCACATAGCAGGGTCAGCTAAGATTTCCCAGTGAAGGCAGCATTTAACCAGAGACTTGAGAAATAAGCAGGGGTTAGTAGACAAAAGAGACAAGATGAGTCCAACCTAGGATAACATGAGAAGAAAAGCCCACTGGTCAGAATGCTTGGGATGTGGAGTGGATGCTGAAGAGGAGGCTAGAGAAATAAGCCAAAGCCAGATGATAAAGGCTCTTGTCAGCCACCGTAAGGAGTTTAGGATTTATCCCCAGGGGCACTGGGAATCTGTTGAAGTTTTGCTCTCTGAAAAGATCACTCTTGCAGCAGGCTGGAAAACTGTTGTAAGACTGCAAGCAGGAAGGTGAAAATCTGTAGTTGTCCTTATTTTCATTTAGCCATTCATCACATTTAGCTTCTGATCTTTTTCAACCAACCTAGTATATATTTAGCACTCAATATATGGTTGTTGCTTTGTTTGCTCTTATGCGTTTGGAAGAGGAATTTATCACTTGACTCTGTATTTCTCCTCTTGCAAAGGATAGAGTGTTGAGAGAGAAAGTGTCCATCTTAAGAACCTTCCCCACTCTTTTTAGTGCTCTAAGGGCCCCCCTTCCACTTTTCTACAATGACTCAACTGGATGCTATATCCTGAAGTAGCTGCTGAAGTTCTGGTTTCCTTTACAAAAGCTTTTTGAGCTTGCAGAGAAAGCCCAAAAAATTCCTGATCTATATAAAGAGAGCAGTACCTCAGTTCTCCTGATATTAGGAACATGAGGACTTCCCCCATGATAACAGTAATACATTATTCAACATAAAATTGTGGTAAATACAGACAAGTGAAAAATAGAGAAAAAGCTACCAAAGTGCCACCCCCAAATGACAACCACTATTAATATCTTAAGGCACTTCATTGCAGTCTTTCTTTACTTTTGGGAGAATTGCTTTTAGATCATTGTAATATATGTATTTATATCCTGAATCTTTTAAACTTGTTATAACAAAAATTTATGTTATTTTAAATATTGCATTAAAATTTTAATTGTTGCAGAAAATTTCGCTGTATGATTATATTCTAATTCAACATGCAGCTGTGTTTAGGTTGTTTCCAGTGTTTACACAACAAATAATACTATGAGGAGTAGTTTGGGCATAAAATTTGGGGGGGTACTTAAGTTTGTGCTTTTGAGGTAAATTCCTAGGAGCAAACCTGATAATCCTTTTTGAAGGCTTTTAATATATACTGCCAGTTTGACTTACAAAAAAAGGAGTGCACTGGGAGTTCCTGTCGTGGCTGTGGTTAACGAATCCGACTAGGAACCATGAGGTTGTGGGTTCGATCCCTGGCCTTGCTCAGTGGGTAAGGCTCCAGCATTGCCATGAGCTGTGGTGTAGATTGCAGACACAGCTCGGATCCTACGTTGTTGTGGCTCTGGGGTAGGCTGGTGGCTACAGTTCCGATTAGACCCCTAGCCTGGGAACTTCCATATACTGTGGGAGTGGCTCTAGAAAAGACAGAAAAAAAAAAAAAGGAGTGCACCAAATTTACATTTCAACATATGAAAGTACCTATTTTAATTAGGCAACATTAAAAAGAAAACTGCTAAATTTAATACACAAGGAAAAAAAGTTTAAATAATTAAAAATGTTAATAGTGCTTTTATATACCCATAATAACTAAGTAGGCTAAATTGAGAAACTCCAAGGATATTAATTAAGCCAGACCTAATAAGTGAATTGGCCTCATTTCCCATAACTTGGTAAACTGGGTAGTTAGTGTTAAGGTTTTAGTATTCCTTGACATAATTCTAAAATTTTATTTGTTATTACCTCTGCTTACCTCTCTCTACTTTTTCTTAACTTTAGGACATCATATTTTATATGTGAATTTATAGATTTAAAGGTATAGAATATACCACAAACTACAGCACTAACATTAATTTTTCCCCCCCAGGCTAGGGGTGGAGCTGGAGCTGCAGCTGCTGGCCTACACCACAGCCACAGCAATTCCAGATCCAAGCCACATCTATGACCTACACCACAGCTCATGGCAACACTGGACCCTTAACCCACTGAGTGAGGCCAGGGATTGAACCTGCATCCTCATGGATACTAGTTGGGTTTATTACCACTGAGCCATGATGGGAACTCGCAGCACTAACATTAATTTCTGATCTATATGGTTTTGAATATAAGGCTTTGAAATTTGCTTAGCACCAAGTTAATTTTAGATTGAAAAGTTAAAAGGTAAATATTAAACTGATAAAAATCATAATGACATAACTAGAGAAGACACAAGAGGGCAATCTTGCACAATAATAAAATATGTTTGCATAAGAAAAAAATAATTCAACATATTTTTGGAGGGGCTGTGAAACTTCCTGGGCCAGGAATGGAACCCATGTCACAGCAGTGACCCAAACTGCTGCAATGATAATACCAGACCCTTAACCCCTGTGCCACAAGAGAACTCTTAATTCAATATATATATATATATTTTTTTGTCTTTTGTTGTTGTTGTTGTTGTTGTTGCTATTTCTTGGGCTGCTCCCGTGGCATATGGAGGTTCCCCGGCTAGGGGTCCAATCGGAGCTGTAGCCGCCAGCCTAGACCAGAGCCACAGCAACGCGGGATCCGAGCCGAGTCTGCAACCTACACCACAGCTCACGGCAACGCCGGATCGTTAACCCACTGATCAAGGGCAGGGACCGAACCCCCAACCTCATGGTTCCTAGTCGGATTCGTTAACCACTGCGCCACGACGGGAACTCCTTAATTCAATATTTTTAATCAACTTTGATTTTTTCAAAAGACATTTAAAGTCTTGTCAGTATGTATTATCTTTTTAGTAAAAGTGATACAAGTGTGGCTATGCAAGGAAATTCCATGTCAACAACTGTAAGATAAATTTTGCATGCATTTCAATTATATTTTTTAATCCTGGAAAAAAATGTATCTATTTTCCATTATTCAAACCATATTGCATGGTTTCAATTGATAGGAAAGCAAGGAAATAGATCTGCTATAGAAGAGACACCCCATCCAATTTTTTTCTCCTGGATTCACTATATATATATAGTGATATTTGATATATATATATATATCAAAATGGAAATTGTTTAATTTTTTCTGATTTCTTTTTCTGATTAGGAATATGTGATCCATTCAATCTCAATAAAAGGCTACTTTTTTAAATTAAAAAAATGACTGCTAGAGGAAGGCCCATTCTAATGATTAGATCAGAAAACACATATGGTCTTTTACATCCTTTAATTTCATGACACCTAACAGGACTATAATTTCAGTTAACTCACTAGGCCTTAAAAATTAAGGGCATGAGAAAATGAGAGCTTTAAGGTAATTTTATGCACTTTGGCAAGTTCATATTCTCTGGGATCTTGATTTCATCTACAAAGCAATCACAGAGATAGTATCTGTGTGGCCTTACATCCCATACCCCCATGCTTCTTTTCTACTCAAACTAACTTGGAGTTTTAGAATGCCAAACAGGATAAAAAGGAGAAAAGAATAAAAGAAATAGAAATAGGTATTTTGGGGAGTTCTCTTGTGGTGCAGCAACTCAGATCCAGTGTTGCCATGACTGTGGTGTAGGCCTGTGACTGCAGCTCCAATTTGACCCCTAGCCCGGGAACTTCCATATGCTACAGGTGTGGCCAGTAAAATAAAAAATTTAAAAAATTTTAAAGTAGCATGAGGTTGTAGGAACACACAAGAAATTACTTGGACAGATTGAAATCAAGGAAGGTTTAATAGAATAGGTGCCATATGAACTAGGCTTTGACAGTCTAATGTATTTGTTTCCTACAGCTGCTATAATAAAGTTCTGCAAACTGAGTGCCTTAAAATAGCAGAAATTTATTGCCTCACAGTTATTGAGGATAGACATCCCAAATTAAGGTGTTGGCAGACCCATGTTGCCTCAAACCTGGGGGAGAACCCTTCCTTGCCTCTTCCCAGCCTTTGGTGGTGGCCAGCAATCCTTGGCATTTCCTGGTTCATGGCTGCATCAGTCCAATCTCTGCCTCTGTTGTCACCTTACCTCTTCACATTATCTTCCCCCTGTGCCTGTCTGGGTCTGTGTCCATATTTCTTTTTATAAGGACACCATTCATATTGGATTAGGACTCACCCTAAAGACCTCATCTTAATTTAATCTGATCATCTACAAAAACTCTCTTTCCAAATAAAGTCACTTTCAGAGGCATTTTCCTCAGTAGAGGAGAGTGAGGGGCAGTTGGTGGAGGGTAGGTATCCTAGGACAAGAGGATGAAATGAGTAAAGATTTGTCAGTAGAAAGCACAGGGCATGTTCAGAAAACATCAAGTACTTTGTCCAGTTTTTCAAGAGCATGTTGCAAGTAAGAAAACTGTGGAAGAGAGTCTTATGCCCATTCATTCTCTAGGGCATGGGCATCCACTGAAGCTTTCAATCAGAGGGTGCTTGGTTCAATTACGGGTGCCTTAAGGTGGTTGTGGTATAGCCATGCAGCAAATGAATTGGATGGGGAAATTGTAAAGGCAGGAAAACTGGAGAGCAAGTGATTACAGCTGCTTCTGAGGAAGGCAGACAACAAACAATGAACTTCTGAGGATAGAGGGTCCAGGCATTTGCACTCACCCTCAGACCCTCTTCAGTGAGAGTACAGAAGGGCTGCTTGCTTGTGATTTGAAAATTCCCACTATCCAGAGGGATCTCTTAGCCCCATTGGAAGAGCTGACTGGGTTGCTTTGTGGCAGTAATGTACTTTGACAAAGGTTGCACATGTTGCTTACTCTGAAAGAGGCCCCAGGGATGTTTATGACTCTCTGGAAGGCTTTTCTTTCTGCTTTTTTCTTAGCATTTTCAGACTGCTTCACCAAAACCTCTTGGACCAAAACATGAAATTTGAGAAACATCTTTTCCTTTAAGTTTTTAAGAGCTTTCCTGCACCGTTAGCTCAAAAGAGCATATAAAAGTGGGTTAATGGCTGAATGAAGCAGTGCCAGCCAGGAAGATATTGTCTGCATCTGAGGAGGAGGTGTCCATCTACTGTTTACCATTGTGTTTGCCTGCGGATATGCTTGCAATTATGTAGGGGATCCAACAACAAAAGAAAATAAAAGTCATCAGAAATAGGTGAAAGGTGCACTTGTGTTCTGGAGCAGGACTGTTGCACATTTCAAAATGTCCTGTTTTCTGGAGAAGAGCTGAGTATATATAAAGTATATATAAAGTATCAACTATCATCTAAGACTAAGTAGTGTTCCTATCTGCAGCTGTTTCTCTTGAGAGCCTCAAATACATTTAGAATCTTCTTGGCTCTTCTTTACAGAGAAGTCTGCACTTGGCTTCACCTTTCTCAGCAATTGACTTTCAAAGTCATGTAGCCAATTGGCTTAATCCCTAGCTACTTCTGTTGCTCAAACATAGCACACTGTGCCAGCACACAGTGGCAAACAAGAAAAGCAAAACTTTATAAGCCTGATACAGGTTAGCCTGAGTGCCAGTGTTGAAAGGAGCTGGCCAATATTCAGAAGGATACCGCCTTACTAGTAGGAAACCTTAAAAAGTCAACTTAAATTCAGATCCAAATCCCAGCCCTAATACTTGTTTTGAAAATATTCTGTATGTTGTGTCAGACACTGTACCTCTGTCTGTAGCCATTGTAGCCAATGTGTATGCTAAAAATGTTCAGTAAACCAAAAAGCTATTGCCCAGATAGAGGCAATGAAGTAGGCATTTGTAATCACCACATGACCCTGGTAATAAGGCTGACTTAAAACACAAAAACAATGCTGAAAATGTTCCTATTAAGATTAGTGACTACTGGAGTTCCCTGGTGGTGCAGCGGGTTAATGCTCCAGCATTGCCATTGCTGTGACTGAGTTACTGCTGTGGCACAGGTTTGATCCCTGGCCCAGGTCTTAATTGCTATGCATTCTCTCAATGCAGTATTATAAATTGTAACTTCAGATGTATTCATTGCCTTCTGGAAGAGTTAGATAACAGTTTTTTTATTTGTTTTTGGGTTTGTTTTTTTTTTTTTTTTTTTGCATTTTTAGGGCCGAATCTGCTGCATGTGGAAGTTCCCAGTCTAGGAGTTGAATCAGAGCTACAGCTTCCAGCCTACACCACAGCCGCAGCAACACAGGATCCAAGACCTGTCTGCAACCTACACCACAGCTCATGGAAATGCCAGATCCTTAAGTCACTGAGTGAGACCAGGGATTGAATCTGTATCCTCATAGATACTAGTTGGATTTGTCTCTGCTGTGCTGTGATGGGAACTATGATAACAGTTTTTAAGAGAGTAATTTGACTTTAAGACAAAAGGATTTTGTAGAGAGTTCATTAATTTGTTCAACATTTTTAGCATCTTTCATAAGTGGGAGCTGAAGTATCCTCTAAACTATTCAATTATCTTTTAGAATAAACAAATATATGAACACCTCAACAGCAAATGTCAGTGTAGGAAAATCTACACAAGCAATACTTTTTAAAACCAGAAATAATAACCACACTGCATTATCCTTGTATTCAAGACCATTAAGAAATAAAGATCACTCTGAAAAGCCTCTTTCCCTTAAAATATAATAACAGGAAAGAAAAGCATTCAGGACCACTCTTTTCTAGTATTGTGAGTACTCAAGAAATAAAGAAACTTATGAAGTATAGGTTTTTTTTTTTGGCTTAAACAATAGAAATTTATTTTATCAAAATTTCAGAAGCTAGAAGTCTAAGATCAAGGTGTTGACAGGGTTGGGTTCTTCTTTTTTTTTTAATTACTCAATGAATTTATTACATTTATAGTTATAAAATGATCATCACAATCCAATTTTACAGAATTTTCATCCCACACCCCCAGCACATCCCCCCACCTCCCAAACTGTCTCCTTTGGAAACCATAAGTTTTTCAAAGTCTGTGAGTCAGGATCTGTTCTGCAAAGAAGTTCATGAGTCCTTTTTTCAGATTCCACATGTCAGTGATAGCATTTGATGGTGGTGTCTCATTGTCTGACTGCCTTCACTTAGCGTGATAATTTCTAAGTCCACCCATGTTGCTAAAAATGCCATTATTTCTTTCCTTTTAATGGCTGAGTAATATTCCATTATGTATATGTACCACATCTTCTTGATCCACTCCTCTGTTGATGGACATTTAGGTTGTTTCCATGTCTTGGCTATTGAAAATAGTGCTGATGAAGTATAGATTTTTTTTTTTTTTTGGTCTTTTTAGGACCGCACCTGAGGCATATAGAGGTTCCCAGGCTAGGGGTTGAATGGGAGCTGTAGTCACCGGCCTATACCACAGCCACAGCAACGCCAGATCTGAGCCACGTCGGCAACCTACACCACAGCTCATGGCAACGCCAGTTCCTTAACCCACTGAGCAAGGCCAGGGATGAACCTGCAACCTCGTTGTTCCTAGTCGGATTCGTTTCTGCTACGCCACAACAGGACTTCCAAAGTATAGATATTTTAAAGTAATAGCAACAGCTGTGGTAAGATTTGCTGAGAATAATCTCTTCATGTTTACCCCCCTTTTCCTTTATTCCTTCCTTTTTCTTTTTCTTTTCCTTTTTTTTTGGTTGTGCCAGTGGAATGTGGAAGTTCCTGATCCAGGGATCAACAGGGATCAAACCCATGCCACAACAGCGACCAGAGCCACAGCAGTGACAATATTGGATCCTTAACCCACTGCACCACAAGGGAACTCCTCCCTCTATTTCTTATGTCTATGTCTCTCTCTCTCTCTTTTTCTCTTTCATGCTCTTCCTTGGTTTTGGTTCTTCTCACTTTTACTTTAATCTTCCTTTGTTACATTTCCTTTTTTTCTTTCTTTTTCCTTTTTCTCCTTGACTTTTCTTCTCTTCCCCCATCACATTTATAAATAGTTTCATATGCAATATAATTATTAACTATTTCATTAAATTTTAAACATATATTATTATTAAATATTTTAATAAAAACTTTCCCCAAACCTACTCCTATAACAAATAAAAGAATGGAGTTCCTGTCATGGCGCATCGGAAATGAATCCTACTAGTATTCATGAGGGTACAGGTTCGATCCCTGGCCTTGCTCAGTGGGTTCAGGATCCGGCATTGCCATGAGCTGTGGTGTAGGTCACAGATGCAGCTCGGATCCGGCGTTGCTATGGCTGTGGTGTAGGCTGGCAGTGGTAGTTCTAATTGGACCCTTAGCCTGGGAACCTCCATATATGCCACAGGTGTGACCCTAAAAAGCAAAAAAAAAAAAAAAGAAAAGAAAAACACTCATCAAGAAATGTATTTGTTTTCTTCTTCCTTTTTCTCATTTTACAAATGACTCCACCGTTCTTATTCAAATACCAGATAGTAACAATAAAAATATAAAATTACTATTTAATCAAAATCGGGAGTTCCCGTCATGGTGCAGTGGTTAATAAATCCGACTAGGAACCATGAGGTTGCGGGTTCGGTCCCTGCCCTTGCTCAGTGTGTTAATGATCCAGCGTTGCCGTGAGCTGTGGTGTAGGTCACAGACACGGCTTGGATCCTGCGTTGCTGTGGCTCTGGTGTAGGCCAGTGTCTACAGCTCCGATTAGACCCCTAGCCTGGGAACCTCCCATATGCCGCAGGAGCGGCCCAAGAAATGGAAAAAAAAAAAAAAAAGACTATTTAATCAAAATCCATTCTAATGAGAACTTAAATCATATAGATAACTTCAGTAATATTGTTTCTCTTATTTCTATATTACCAATGGTAGCACAGCTGGCAAAATATATTTGTCACCCTTTGTTCATAAAAAATATGGACATGGTAGAATAAAAATACTTGATGAGAGGAAATACAACAATCACAAGAAAATTTCCTAGAAAAAAATGGTGCATACAGATCAAAGCATTTGAGATACTAGCAAAGCATGGTAACTTCAAAGGTTGTTCTCTGCACAGCTGTGAATCTGCTTTAGGTATAAAACTTGCAATAACTTGAACATCCTAAAAACATTCCAGATTAACTTCCCAGTTTGACAGAAAGCAATTAAAGGCCCCGAAAGAGAGGATAGTTTGAAACCTAAAACCCAGAAATTCATTTTAAGACATTCCTTTTCTTGGGGAATCTTAGATAAAAGCATGACTGGTCACTCCTAACATTTTTATTCAGGAACTGAGTTTAATTAACTAGTAATGTTCAAATGAAGGAAGAATGGAGATGTAGATGGATTCTAATTTGAGAATGCATTAAATGCCAAAGATTATACCAGTAATACCTGATATTTCATTTAGCATTTATTGCATAGATGCACCATGTCTTCATCTCTTTCATTATTTTTGATCAAGTGGCATCAAGGCTGCTTCATTACCATCTTTCCTCTAACTATTCATCTTCTCAGACTTCTTCAGTATGCCCCAGGATGACACATTTGTTACAAATAGACTGGGGTACAGATGAAGTATTGTTCAGTATAGGTATTTCAACATAAGCACAATATAATTTTGTATTGAAGCGGAATGAATGTTGATCCATTTTCTTTCTTCTTTTCCTTTGCCTCTGTGATGCCATTTTTCTTCTACAAACCCTGGAATTTATTATTCATGCTACGCCCAACATGTACCTACTAAGATTTGCAAGCTTCTTTTTCAGTATGGATCCCTTCCCTGCCAAATGTAGTTTTGGTTTTATGTACATTGACGCTTTCTTCTCCTTGCTCCACCACAATGCAGCCCCTCAATTGTCCAACAAAAATTCATCAGTGAAGCAAATTATCCTCGTGCCTTTATCCATAAGCACCAAGTATCTATTTCTGTTGCTTTTTTAGGACTTGTTGAGACCTTCTTCCATGCTGAGAAAACTTTAGAAGAGCAGAGCCATGTTCTGCCCACCTGAACATAAGAAAAAAGTGAAGCAAGGCCACCCTAAGAACAGAGTTCCAGCCTTCTCAGCTCACTCCAGCTGAGAGGATCCATCACCGTGTTTAAAATTCTCCCTTTGGGTTTGCAAGCAAATCCAGAACAGATTACATGTCCTATTTTCATGTGAATGTTTAATCCTCACAATACCCAAGAAAGGGAAAGTAAAGGTGTAATCAGTCAGAATCCCCTTCCAGGGAGAAGTGAATCATAGGAGGAAGATGAGATTTAAGGTGTGTTCCAGCATTACAAATCACTATCTAACGCATCTATATTTGAGAATATGCTTAAAGTGTTTCTCATCAGAGAAAAAGAATTATGAATTGGGGCGAGGGGAGACAATGACAGTACTTACCTGTAGGGTTATAATAAGGATTAAATGAGATAATGCTCATAATGCACTTAACATAGTACTTGGGCTAGTACTCAAAGATGCTAGTTGTTACTAGTATTCACTCTTAGTGTGTTGTCCATTAAGCTGTACTTCCTCATAGTTCCTTTAGTATTAAGTAATACAAACAGCACATAAAACTAGGCAGTGTTATAAGTATTTAAAGTAAATAAGAAACGATTTTCAAAAAGTGTGAATTTTTTTCCACTCGAATTTATTATGGGTTTTTCCAAACACTGGTATTTCATGAAGAAAATAGGATGTCACTTTTAGGAACCTAATTTTTTATGTTACGTTATTCTCAATAATGTACTGTCTTGATCTTGAGTCAAAGTTTTGGAACAGAAGATTCAAAAAATACTACATTATTAATAATGTTTCCACTTTTTCCTTTTATCTCACTCCTTTAATGTGAAACCAGATAAGTGGTGTCCTATTTTTCCATTCTGATAATGCTGAGGAATCTCAGAAATCAATTAAATCCAACAAGGCACATTTGTGATATCTGCTTGCCCTGACAACTGGCAGCTGTGATACTCTTCCCTTTGGACACATATTTTTTTTCTTTCTATTAAGTAGTGTGGCCTAAGACTATATGAGTCTAATTTAATTTTTTTGTCTTTTTTTTTTTTAGGGCCACACCCGAGGCATATGGAGGTTCCCAGGTTAGGGGTCAAATGGGAGCTGTAGCCGCCAGCCTACACCACAGCCACAGCAACTTGGGATCCGAGCTGCGTCTGCAACCTACAGCACAGCTCACAGCAACGCCAACGCCAGATCCTTAACCCACTAAGCGAGGTCAGGGATCGAACCTGCGTCCTCATGGATGCTAGTCAGGTTTGTTAACCACCTAGCCACGATGGGAACTCCCTGAATCTAATTTTAAATATAATTTTCTCATATCGTTTTGGGGTTTCTTAAAAAACAAACTAGAGGCAGTCTAGTCTAATACGTTGTGGTGTGAGTATAAGTTGATACAGCATACTTGGAGGTCAATTTAACAATTTTTTTTTATAACTTCAAATGTTTATACTCTCCATTCTTGCAGTTTTACTTCTAAGGATTCCCCCTACAGAAATATTTGCATAAGAACACAAAAACATATGTACTAAGATGTTCATTTCAGCACTGTTTACAGTGGAATAACACTGTCCTCAACTCAAGTCCATCAGTAAAGGGGGTGGCTAAGTAAAATATGGGGCATTCAGATGTAGAATATTACACATTTAAAAAGATGAAACTAAATATGCATGAAAAATATGGACGAATAGCCACAAAATCACTGAGTGGTTATTTCCCTAATAGAGGTGTCACGGAGGATCTTTACTATTTTCTTCATTACATATTTTACTAACACTGAAATTTTCGAAATAAGAATAAATTGCTTTTGTTAGTAGGAATACACAGACTTTTAAATATATAATACATACAGATAAAAACTCAAAGGAACATGCCAGGCAAACTACAGTGTTTGGCAGCCTACCTCCCAACTTCAAGTCAAGAGTGCTCTCGCTCTTTTTTTTTTTTTTAACATCACTTATAGTTGTGCAGAAGCCTCCTGTGTCATCAATGTGTCTATCTATGAAGGGGAGGGAATAATTAGATTTGGTCAACTCTTTGTTATTTTTAAATTTAGCGTTGTTTAGCACCCTGGGATTCTTCCTTCCTCCGCCTCTACTGGCCCCCTTCCTAATGAGTCATTCCGTGACCGCCACCTGCTGGACATCCTTGAACATTCTATGTTGAATGAGCTTGTTCTCTTGAGGCAGATCTAATTGAAAATTAGTGACTGCCTATAGTACTGTGCTGAAAAGAGTTCCGAGGGCAGATCTGGGACCAAGGGTCATGATCCGTTAGAGATGCTGGTCGTGATGGAGGGTATTACCATGCATGTGTCTTGTGTTTGCTAACTCAGACCATGAATATCATGATGACATCATCCCCAGAGCTACCAGCATATTCTCAGCTTTTCTCTAGCATTAAGGACTCAGGACATTAAGAAGTCTGAAAACTGGCAAAACAAAAAGCAAAGCACCAACACATTAAGCCCTTATGTTCAGAGTAATCATTTGCGTCACTGTTCTATCTGGTCTCTCCATTGGCTTTGAAAAGTATGGAAGGATTATCAATTGTCCCAAATTGTCCTACTCCTATTGAATGGTTCATTTTTCCCTTGAGTGTTAAGAATTTTTATAATCTTATTTTCTGTATTATCGCAATGTCTTAGAGTAATAGAACCGTAGGTCTATTTCATTATTTTGCCGCCGTTGAGCATAACTATACTCAAACAGGCCTGTTTTTATTCTTTTATCTCCAGGAGGCTCTATAGCTTTACAATTTAGCCTCCTACCTTTCTTCTGTCATATGTAGATATACTAAATTACTTAATATTACCTTATTTTAAAGTCCATCATACAGCCTATTAAAGTTATAGTACTCCAAATTTCACATTTGTATTTTATCTTCTTTTCAGTTAACATTGATTGTTAACATTCAAAAATGTTAACAATCAATGTTGCATTGCATCTGGCTAATGATAAATATTGTCCTGAAAATGTGAATATTATTTTCCCAAGTTCATAACCAATGGAAATATCTTTGAAAATCATGAATAAATGCACTACAAGAATTTATTATAAAAATTATAGAAGGAAAAGGATCAGGGGTTACAGAGCTGACTGCTGAGTCTGGGTTCTTTCTGTATTGAACATTTTTCTTAGTATACAGCCATTGAACTTTAAGAGGACCACGAGTTTACAAAGAAGAGGATATAATTTAATAACAATTCAAGCATTCCTTTTCTTTCTTATTTTTTGTTTTGGGTATATGGAAAGAGAAGAATGGAGCATCTCAGTTTACATTCAGAGTGACAAATAATTCTTTTAATAGTTTATTCCGAAGCACACCTACCTCCTGGGAGAGCTATACTTGGCTTCAAATTTCTTTTTTTTTTTTTTTCTGCTTTTTAGGGCCGCACCCATAGCACATCGAGGTTCCCAGGCTAGGGGTCCAATCGGAGCTACAGCCACTGGCCTATGCCACAGCAACGCCAGATCTGAGCCATGTCTGTGACCTAAACAACAGCTCACAGCAACGCTGAATCCTTAACCCACCTGAGCGAGGCCAGGGGTGGAACCCACAACCTCATGTTTCCTAGTCAGATTCATTTCTGCTGTACCATGACAGGAACTCCAGCTTCAAATTTCTTAATAGGAAATTACAAGTCTGATTACTACATGGCCTGTTTTAGGTTGAGCTGGATTAATGAAAGACAAAACTTGCCCATAACATTTCCGAACTTCACTTCACCTGGTCCAAGTCAGAGCAGAGCTGAATCCAAGGATTCTAGGGCATAAAGACAGGATGTTTTGGGTAGAACAAAGTGCTGCTAGTTTAATGAACTGGTAAGTTTACCAGATACTAAGCAATTAATTCCTAGCCCATTTAATTTCTAATTAATTAATCCGTAATTCCAACCCAATTCTTCATTCTTGGAGACCAAAAAATCTTTTATAAATCAAAGATGACTTGATATCTGCTAATGAAGAAATGTAAAAATATCATCTCCTTTAAAATTCACTTCACACACAGGACTAGATTCTGCAAAATGCCAAATATCCTAAGAACTGGGAACATTAATCTGATATTTTCTTAAATATTACTCCAAGCCCAATGGAACCTTAAGATATACAAATTTTCTCTATTGTGCACATGTAAAATACGCACAAAAATATTTTTTAAAAATTCTACTAAAGCTGAAATTGCAAGATATTTCTTAGCTGACTTAAGTAAAACTATCCTTAATATTTTCACACATCTCCAAAGGAAATCCTTTTTCAAAAAGCTAATCCCCCCCCCCTTTTTTTCAGCTGCACCTGTGGCACACAAAAGTTACCAGCCCAGGGACTGAACCCAAGCCACAGGAGTGACAATGCCAGGTCCTTAATCGCTAGACCACCAGGGAATTCTAGCTAATCCCATTTATGTCTGTAGGAACAAAATATAAAATACCCAGACCTGAGATGTCATAAATCATGACTTGTTATTTCCTAGGAATCTAAAGCTCAAACCACAAGGTTGGTGCACAAATCCCTGGATTTTTTTGCCTTTCTTCAAAACTCAAAACTTCCCTGTGAAATAATTTCTAAAACAAGCTGAGAAGTGTGAGCTCAAATGTGCTGTCACACTTGTTACACTGAGGCCAGTAGTGTTAGATATATTCTGGGGTAAAGAGGAATAGGAACTGTATTCTTCAGATTTCTATGAGACAACTGTCCAGATTACTGCAAATTTTAAAAAATTAACATATAATTCATATACCATAAAATATCCCCATTTAACATATACAATTTAGTAGCTTTTTGGATATTCACAGTTGTGCAACCATTACCACTATCTAATTTAGAATATTTCATTCCTCCTCAAAAGAAATCTTGTGCCATTGGCAATTACTGTCCCTTTGCCTCAGCCCATGGCGACCATTAATCTGATTTCTGTCTCTATGGATTTGCCCATTCTGGACATTTCATATAAATGAAATCATGCGGTATATGACCAATGGTGTCTGGCTTATTTTACTTAACATAATGGTTTCAAGTTTTATCCATATTGTAGGAGTATCTGTACTTTATAATTTTTTATAGCTAAATTTCATTGTATGGATGAACATACCATATTGTGTTTATCTATTCATTAACTGATGATCATTTAGATTGTTTCCACCTCTTGGCTATGTGACTAGTACTGCTATGAATATTCAAGTACAAACATTTATTTGAGTATTTGTTGTTAATTCTTTTGTGAATATACCTGGAAGTGGTATAGTAAGTTTAACTTTTTGCGGAACTGTTGAACTGTTTTCCACAGCAGCTGCACCATTTTACATTTTACATACTAGCAATGTATGAGGACCACAAGCTCGCCACATTCTTGCCAACACTGTCAAGACTGTCTGTCTTTTTGATTACAGCTATCCTAGTGGGTGGGAAGTAATATCTCTTTGTGGTTCTGATTTTCATATTCCTCATGACTAATGATGTTGAGCATCCTTTCCTTGTGCTAATTGTCCATTTGTATATCTTTTTTGGAGAAATGTCTATCCAAATCCTTTGCCCATTTTTTCTTTTTACTCGGGTTCCTTGTATTTTTATCATTTTAATTTCATTTTTGTGAGTTTGTCCAAGAGCCAGGCCCACACATCATCACCACACATCATCAATATTTAAGAATAAAGGAAACTATTATCAGATTTGAATAGGGGGAAAAAATCCAAATTTTCTTTTCTTTCATCATAGGAAAACATATACTTTCTGGATTTCCTTTCTAAACATACAATAATGAGGGAGTTCCTGTCATGGCACAGTGGAAACGAATCTGACTAGCATCCATGAGGACACAGGTTCGATCCCTGGATCTCGCTCAGTGGGTTAAGGATCCGGCGTTGCTGTGAGCTGTGGTGTAGATCGAAAACGTGACTCAGATACATCATTGCTATGGTAGGCCAGCGGCTACAGCTCCAATTTGATCCCTATCCTAGGAATTTCCATATGCCGCGGGTAAGGCCCTAAAAAAGGCAAAAAACCCGAAAAACCAAAAAACAAAACATAGTAAAATGACTAAATTTTTAATATTTTTATATGAGTTAAAATATTTAGAAAGTACAATTTTATGTGTAATATGTGAGTTAATAATATATACCTTACAGGGTTGTTGTAAGAACCAAATAGAATATAAATGGAATCATATAATATGTGGCTTTTGGAGTCTGTATTATTTTATTTAGGTCACCACTATATCCCAAGAACTTAGTATAGTGTATGGTATATAATAGGCACTTAATAACAGAATGAATTTGTAAAGTACTTAGTCGAGTTCTACAAGCACATCAATAAATATGAGCTCCTCCCCTTCTTCTCCAGGAAACTTGAAGGAGGAAAGAATAAGCACACTACTAGAGCCCCTTGAACTACCTAGATTGTGGTACATTATGAGCTGATTCACTTGCCACCTAAATACCACTGTATAGTTTAAAGGATGTGAATGTGGAACCCCACCTGCCATCAGTGAAAAATGAATATGTTGGTTGTATTTCCCTGGTGAATCAGTGGGTTAAGGATCTGGCAATGTCACTGCTGTGACTTGGGTCCCTAGCTTGGAACTTCTGCATGCTGCAGGCATGGCCGTGATACTGAATCACTTGTCAATGCATTTTCTGACTTAAGTGTCAGTGAACTAGACCCCCAGTGAGGAGGTGCCCATGTCATCACAGCATCTTAAATGGAGAATGAAGAAGCTAGCATGCCAGGCAACTCAAGACACTGAGGTGGCTTAAAGACAGAGATGTTGTTTGTTTTTTGGAATTGGTTGCATCTATGTAATTATGACAATTACTATCATAATCGATATCTTATAATCGATAGTTTGATTAAGAATTGATATTTCAGCTAACGTGTCTCCCTATCCCCCACCCCCACATAACTAGTTTTATCCTCCAGAAATATGAAGAGACTATTGCGTAAGTTAGGAAAATATATTGCTGACCTTCTAATATTATTAATATCAATGCACACAGTCCAACACAACTAAAAAATTCTCTTTACACATCTTTATAAACAGTATGTGACTCTGGACCTGAGAAAGAAATCTACTTATTGAAAACTGGAAATGTCATTCTCTGTAATATGTAATTGCCTGTTAGGATCATGGCAGTTTTACCTGGAAAGTAGAAATGACTTACACATTTTAAATCAACACAATATAAATAGCTGAAAGCACAGATTAAAAATAGTTTTTCATATTTATAAAAAATAAATATTTTCATTTTAAAAAGTACTCTGATAATCAACAAACTTCATATTGCACTTTTTAAAAGAAGATCTAATGTTTAAAAAAGAAGTATTTAACATTGCCGAATACTTACAATAATAATCTTCAAAACAAATGGCAATTTAATTTTTAAAGCTAAAAGACACGAGGAAAGCATCATGAATCTATAAATCTCTCTTAGTCGCAAACCTAAAATGTAGTTAATTTCTTTTCTTGGGGACACACCAGGCAGAACTGAAAGACCAAGATACTCTGGTAAATTTTTTTTAATGGGTCAATGAATTCATTACAGTTATAGTTGTACAATGATCATCACCATCTAATTTCATAGGATTTCCATCCCACACCCCCTAGTGCATCCCCCCACCCCGCAAACTGTCTCCTTTGGAAACCATAAGTTTTTCAAAGTCTGTGAGTCTGTATCTGTTCTTCAAAGAAGTTCACTGAGTCCTTTTTTCAGATTCCACATGTCAGTGATAGCATTTGATATTGGCGTCTCATTGTCTGACTGCCTTCACTTAGTATGATAATTTCTAGGTCCACCCATGTTGCTAAAAATGCCGTTATTTCTTTCCTTTTAATGGCTGAATAATGTTCCATTGTGTATATTTACCACACCTTCTTTATCCACTCTTCTGTCGATGGACATTTAGGTTGTTTCCACGTCTTGGCTGTTGAAAAGAGTGCTGCAATGAACATTGGAGTACATGTGTCTTTTTGAGTCATGGTTTTCTCTGGATAGATGCTGGATCAAATGGTAGTTCTATTTTTAGTTTTCTGCGGAATCTCCATACTGTGTTTCCACAGTGGTTGCACCAATTTACAATCCCACCAACACCGTAATAGGGTTCCTTTTTCTACACACCCTCTCCAGCACTTATTGTTTGTAGACTTTTTGATGATGATCGTTCTGGCTGGTGTAAGGTGTTACCTCATAGTGGTTTTGATGTGCATTTCTCTAATAATGAGTGATGTTGAACATCTTTTCATGTGTGTTTTCTTTTTTTTCTTTTTTTTTTTTTGGCCATCTGTATGTCTTCTTTGGAGACTTGTCTGTTTAGATCTTCTGCCCATTTTTTGATGGGGTTATTTGTTGTTTTGGTATTGGGCTGCAGAAGGTGTTTATAAATTTTGGAGATTAATCCCTTGTCAGTCGATTCATTTGCAAAGATTTCCTCCCATTCTATGGGTTGTCTTTTCGTTTTGTTTAGGTTTCCTTTGCTGTGCAGAAACTTTTAAGTTTGAGTAGGTCCCATTTGTTTATTTTTCTTTTTATTGTCAATACTCTGATAGGTGGATCTGAGAAGATGTTGCTGTGGTATATGTTGGAGAGTGTTTGGCCTATGTTTTCCTCTAAGAGTTTGATAGTGTCTGGTTTTATATCTAGGTCTTTAATCCATTTGGAGTTTATTTTTGTGTATGGTGTTAGGGGGTGTTCTAATTTCATTATTTTCCATGTGGCTGTCCAGTT